>NC_142940.1:5063710-5086210 GCF_046866305.1 Octopus bimaculoides
GATCATTAATCATCGTCATCATCACCATGTTACATCTGTATTTCCCATGCTTATTTAGATTACTTCAATCTTTTCCAATACACTGTCTCCATGTCTATTACTGTCTTCCTCTCTCTCTCTCTCTCTCTATATATATATATATATATATATATATATACATTTCCCATGCACACACACACACAAGATTTGAGAGTGTGTGTGTCTCAGTGTTTCTGTTTTTATCCATGTGTATGTATATATATATATATATGTGTGTGTGTGTGTGTGTGTGTGTGTGTCTGGATATATGTTCCTTTGTGTCTGTTTATACTTGTGAGCATGTGTATATGTGTGTGTGTGTGTGTATGCTTAATACTGTACATATCTGTCTATGTTTACATATGTTGTAAGAGATCGTCGACATTTCCCCATTATCTTTAGATTAAGTAATTCTTGGCAATGTTCTTGCAAAGTTTTGCAACGTTCTTGTCTTTTACTGGAACCACAAGCAAGTCTCCAGTTCTACAGTTCTCACTCTACCTGGAACTGCAAAAGCTTACTTCTAATACAAGTATATTTAAATATCGATGACAGTATTGAAAATGTGCAGGAATTGAAGAAATAGGTCTAAGAATTTGTGATTTCTTCACATTACCGAAACATCGTGTTCAATCACAGACACACAGACACACGCTTTTATGTACAGGAACTTACACTCAAACACACAGTGTGTGTGAGTGTGTGACTCTGTGTGTGTGTGTGTGTGTGTGTGTGTGAGTGAGTGTGTGAGTGTGTGTGTGTGTTACATGATTCAAGTTTTCGTGTCGCCTTGCCACTCCAAGCAAGATATAAATGAGGATTTTAATTGAAATCAAGACATTTATTTTGCTAACGTGAGTTTTTCTCATTTGTGAATATATTCCTAATGAAATACATGGCTTATGTATTTCAGTACCTTTTGAAAATAATCATGGAAATTTAATGGGATTTGGTAAAATAAGTTTTTCTTTATTTTTAAACTGGTGGCGCTTGGAACATAAAAGATTCTTACTCAAAATTTCAATGACTAGTTTCAATTTATGATAAAACACTTTGAAATGAATGGTTTCCTTTCTGAGAACCAGATGAATCTACAATATGACAAAGGGTTATTATATAGATTCAGTAGATTTTTGATAATTATTTTTCACTGATTAAAATACTAATTAAATGTGATCATAAAACGGAACCAGAATGGAAAGAATCAGAGCCATAAACTCATAAATCCAATTTCCTAGATTCTGTGGCGTATTTATTCCCCACCCCAGACCATTGCAGGATTACAACTTTTACCCAGCTAAATAGACAGGAGCAATATACAATGAAGTGCTCTGCTCTAGAACACAATGTATCGCCCAGTCCAGGAATTGAAACTACAATCTTGTGATCATAAGTGTAAAACCTAACCTCTAAACTACAATTAAATGTGATGGAATGTCAGAAATAGTAGGGAACCAGGCTTAATATCTTTCCGTAATTATTTTTGCATTGTTACCATTTTTTTGTTCAAATCCCAAAGGAATCAATTTAACCATTTATTCAATTAGGGACTTGATAAAAATAATAAACATTTATTTTATATAGGGACTGAACCTTTGTTCTACAAATCTGAGGCTTTGTGCTCACATTAAAAAAAGGAGCAGTAATATTTCTTGGAATACCGTAAACTTAAATATTAAGGATCTGTTCATCTTTTGCCCTATTTATTTTTGATAAGATTCACTTTTACAGAAAGTGAGTGTGCGTACGATGTGTGTGTTTGGATAATAGAATGGATGTGTTCATGTAAATGATAGGATGTGTGTGTGTGTGTGTGTGTGTGTGTGTGTGTGATGCTGGTGGTAATGTAGGCCGGTGTTAGATATAGATACCAACATTGATGTGACAACAGCTATCTCCAAGCAATGCACCACTTCACCTAACATCAAAACCCCTGTACTTGGGCAGGTATTAGGGCCCTGCTCTACCATACCAAAAACCTTACACGTTAGCACAGACTGGCAGTCGATTAAATCATTCCCAGTGCTTTATTGATACCTAATTTTATAAACCCTCAGAGGATTATTATGCAAAGTTGACCTTCGTGGGATTTGAACTTACAATGTAAAGAATTAAATCAAATACTACAAGGCATTTATTTTGCCTATCAATTCTGATAATTCCCTTCCCCAGTATCCAGACATCAGAAACATAATATTTATTATTTGTATTTTTTATTTATTTTATTATTATTGCTGTTCTTGTGATCTAAATATACAGGGCTCAAACAAACCACTAACAAATAATAATAATAATAATAATAATAATAATAATAATAATAATAATCCTTTCTGCTGAAGGCACAAGGCCTAAAATGTTTCACTGGTAATTAATTTATTGACCCTTAAAGGATGAAAGACAAAGACAGAATTTGAACTCAGAACATAAGGTGTTGGAATATCATGGTATTTTTTAAGATGTTCTAGTGATTCTACCACTGTCTTAACCAAAAATAATAATAACGGTTTCTAATTTTGGCACAAGGCTGGCAGTTTTTGAGGGGAGGGGGAATTTGATTACATCAACCCCAGTATTTGGCTAGTACTTATTTCATCACCTCCCCACCCCACAAAAAAAAGGATGAAAGTAAGAGTTGACCTCGGTGGAATTTGAACTCAGAATGTAAAGATGAACGAAATAATACTAGGCTTTTCGCTGGGCAAGCTAACAGTTTCGCCAGCTTCCTGCCTCAATAATAATAATGATGATAATAATAATAATAATCCTTTCTACTGGGAGCACAAGGCCTCAGGTATGGGGGAAGGGATTAAGTCGATTGCATCAACCCCAGTGCATAACTGGTACTTATTTAAGTGACCGCAATAATAACAACAATAATGATGATGATGATGATGGAAATTTTTTATTGACCACAAGGGCCCAAAACATGGAGGACAATATCGAAGGACAAGTTCCAGTGAACAAAAACAAAACAGAAACCAAAAAAAGAATACAAAAATAATTGTTCCAAGTTTAAGCACAAGGCTACCAGTTTTGAGGGGAGGGTGTTAGTCTATACCATCAAGTCCAATAGTTGACTCATGCTTTATTTTATCGACCCCCCGCCACCCCCAGAAGGAATAAAGGACAAAAATGACCCTAGCACAATTTGAACTTGGAATCTAAAGAGTAAAAACAAATACTTGTTTTATTTTTATTTTTATTTTCTGATGTTCTGACAATTCCGTTCATTTGCTGCTTTTGCGATGCTCTCACAATTCTGCCAGCTTGTCACTTTTCAGACACTTTAATACTTCTGCCAACTTGCCGCCTGGCCAATCTTCTAACAATTTTGCCAACTCACCAATAATAATAATAATAATAATAATAATAATAATAACAAAATTGATAACAATAATGATTATAGATAATTTCCTAATTGAAGCCATTTTTTAAAAATGCTATTGTTATGTTAATTTGTTCCTTTTGTTGTTGCTGTAGCTGTTGTTGTAATGTTTAATGTTACCGCTGTATTTGCTTCAGTTCCCAGTATGCGGTTAATATTGTCACACTACATTCACTGTTACTGAATGTGGCCACAACCAAAACCACCACTACCACCACCACCAACAACAACAATGTCATGAACCAATAAGGAATCCTCTACATAGTTATGCAACCAACTGGAATAAAAAAAAAAAAGGCAGCCATATCTCCCTCAAATCCCACCTCATTATCTAAGAAAAAGACATGTTGGTTAATGTGGTCCTACATTCCCTGTTCACATGGAACAGATAGGACAGTCACAGCTGGATTGCTTTTTATCATAATCTGCTCAATTAGGGATAACCTGGGGCTGAATAAAACCAATAGCAACACTATAATAACCAAGGAGCTCCTGCTTAGTCACGCAGCTAGTTGGAAATAGCAGCTAAATGTTTCTCAAATCCTGAAGAAAAATTTATGGGAAAATATGATCACAGTAATACGGGGTGTGACAGGAAATACTTTACACAGCTATTGATGTGATGCAAGCAAAGCTGGTCAGATATTCTTTTCTACTCTAGGCACGGGACCCGAAATTTTTGGGGAGGGGGGCCAGTTGATTAGATCGACCCCAGTACGCAACTGGTACTTAATTTATCGACCCTGACATGGAATTAAGCAATAACACAAACAACAGCAACAAAACTTAATACTGTATAACGATTGAACCAATCAACTCGTTCATTTTGTTTAAACAAATAGATTTACCTCTGTATGGTTGTTCTATCAGCTAGAAATCACAGTTAAATCTCCTTTAAGCTATACTTTACCAAATACACTTTGAATAACGTGAGGCTGGATACTCCTTAGATAGGAAATGTTGTGATGGACATGGGTGGAAGGGGGTGCTTATGGTCAATGGTATCATTCAATAACAACAATACTTTATAACTGATAGCTGCTACATCCCTTGATACTCGTTACCTCATACTCCTCTATAACAAACACTTCCATCATTCCCTTTGGTACTCTCACAACAAAAGCAGCAGACTCTACAGTCTCAGATCATTTTTATCTATCCCCAATGGAAGCAATTATGTCATACCATTCCCAAAAGTTGTGTTTCCTTGTTGTCAACAATATTTCCAATGCTTCTGAAATGCTGGGGTCATTTGCTAAAGAATCTGATAAATGCGAAGAAAGAGAAGAGAATTTGGTCCCTGACAGTGTTTGCTCTTCAAAGTCCCTTTATTGACGTCACAACTGTGTAAAGACAAAGGGAGACCTGTTCAATTTTAGTGCCACCACCTATCATAGAGTATGCCTCAATATCTTCTCATGGTACTTCAGGGGTGATGATCATCGGTGATTTCAATCCCAGACATGGCCATTTACTGTTTAAATCATCACCATTTAACATTAATGTTCCTTGCTGACATGGATTGGGTTGTTTGTCAGGATTAGCTGAGACACAGGACTGTGTCATGCTCCAATGACTACTTTGGTCTGGTTTTTATGGCTGGATGCCCTTCCTAATGCCAACCACTTTATTGAGTGGACTGGGTGCCTTTTTCATAGCATCAGCACTTGGGAAGATCAGCTAGTAACTCACAAGGCTAGGGGGCCTAAAGTAACCCCTACAACTGATGGAGAACGGAAAGGTGAATGCATAATGATTCAAGGTGGACTCATGAGGGAAGATCAGTAAAATGAGAGATATGGATTAATAGTTGAGAAGGGTAGTAGGGGAGAGAGTGACAGGGTAGTAGGGGAGAGAGTGACAGGGTAGTAGGGGAGAGAGTGACAGGGTCGTAGAGTAGCATTAGGTACTAATTGTGGAGTGAGTATGGCAGGGAACAGGGATGAGGGTAGAGATTAATGTTAGAGGTTATTGAGAAATGGAGACAGAATCAAAAGGTGATGCGAGGGGTTGTGTTGGGAGTTCTAGGACTATCTTGTATTATGAGGGTAAGAATGAATGAATGGTATGAAGGGAAAGAGGACAGGAAGGGAATAGTAGACTAGGGTGGAGAAAAATCTTAAAAGGTTCACCAAAAGAAAGGGAGATGTGGGAATTGTGGGGAGAGGAGAATGAGTAAAGGCTAAAGGAGAAGAAATAAAGATAAGCAGAGATGTTGAGGAAGTGGAAAAACTGTGGAGAAACGACAGGGAGAGAAAAGGGGTCAGAGGATGAGGGAAAAGGGTTAACATAGGGATTCTATGGGTTTTACTAATAATTTTTAACTGATTAAAATACTAATTAAATGTGATGGAATGCCAAAACCTGCAGAGCACCACACTAAATATCGTTTTATAGATATTTTTACATCTTCACCATTTTTTATTCCCATTCTCTTGGACTGGAACTTCACTGTTCATTCCTCTTGGAAAGAACTCCATAAAAATAACATTGGAATTGTGTAAGAACTGAATCTCTGCCTTACACATTTGAGCCCTTAAATATTTCTTCAGCCTTTATCAACAACAACAACAACTGCAACAATAACAATTGCAATACGTTTGAGTCAACAGAACCATGTCTCACTAATTGCTTGACTAACAAGAAATAACAGCTATATTCCCTCAATTGATTTAATCTATTTTTATTTTTTAATGCTGTTGTTGTTATTTTTTTTTTGGCTTCTATAGTCGTTGTTGTTGTTGTTGTTGTGCCTATATCTATTTTTAATCCCAGTATGCTATCAATTTTGTCATGCCAAATTTACTATTGTTAACTAACACCACCACCACCACAAACACCACCACCACCCTCATCACCATCTTCCACCATCTTCAAAACCCAGCAAGGGATCCTCTGCATGCATGTTCAACCTGCTAGAAAAAGCAGTCAACTCTCCCTAAAATAACACACCCTCATCTTAAAGAAGAAGATATCATATAACGTTGTTCTATATTTACCAAAACAAAAAAAAAAAGAGTGTATAGAATGCATAAAATACATTCGAATATTCTATATACTCCCCCGCAAAAATGGGTATATAAATTATACAATGTTGTTTTATACATCCTTAAAGAGGCTGGATAGACAACACAGGAATTCCTTTGTTCGTCAATCTCATCATTCAGAACTAACCTGGAGCTTAACAACAACAACAGTTACAACTATTGCTGCAATATGTTCCCCTCTCAAGAGTCCTTCAAATCATTCTGTTCGCAGAAGAATAAATGGTTTTCTTACCCACCTACATAATCGCAGACCGCAATCACCTAACACACTCTGCTTTTGTACTCACCAGCATTACTATTCGATTCCTTAACAACAACTACTACTACTACTACTACTACTACTACTACTACTACCTCTACTACAGTAACAACAACATCTGCGTCACAACTATGGCCCTCAGCAGTAATCATATTTCTTCGACAATATCTATAATTTTAGCATGATTGATTGTTTCGCTGCTTCTCAAGACATTCTCTCCATGGTACTACCAAAACGTGTCTACCAGCAAGCAGCAAGACTCGCACAGTACCAACATAGACATCATACTACATCAAATGCATCTATTTTTAATAAATATCTTCGTTTTTTTGTTTGTTTTATTTTTGTGTATCTTTAACTGTGTAGTATTCTCCAACATTCAGCGGACAAATCTTGTAATCTCATCATGAAATATAGAAGATTGATGACGATGATGAGGATAATGATGATTGTTATTATTATTATGGCAATGAGCTGGCAGAATTGTTAGCATGTTTGATGGCATTTTGTCCGTCTTTACGATGTGAGTTCAAATTCCGCCGAGGTCAGCTCTGTCATTCATTCTTTGCCACGTTCTGGGGTTCGAAGTAATTGGCTTTTTCCACCCGAACTTACTACCCTTGTACCAAAATTTGAAACCATTATTGTTATTATCATTATTATTATTATTATTATTATCATCATAATTATTATCATTATTATTATTTAAGCAATTAATTCATATCTTATGAATTCTAATTATAATTTATGGAATTTAACTGTTCCTTCTCCAAATTTAGAATCTGTTTCTGTTTGGCCTTGTTTTCATTTTTCCCTTCTTCTTCTTCTTCTTCTTCTTCTTCTTCTTCTTCTTCTTCTTTCTCTTCCGCTTCTTCTTCTTCTTAACGTTGTTATTATTATTGCTAGTATTATCTTTTGTCTTGTTTTTATTTCATACGTTTACCTGTTTAAATATGCGTACGGCTTAAACACACATACATATTCGAGTATGCTCATGCACATACGTATGATAAGGCACACACAAACATATATAACAATCAAACACACACACACACAAACATATATGTATACATATTCACACACAAACACACATGCACAAACACACATGCACAAACACATATGCAAAGGTATATATATATATATATATATATATATATATATATATATATATATATATATATATATATGTACTTATTCATGCACAGACAAGAACTAATGTATGCTGACACACACATACATGCATGCACACACACACGTGCTCACACACATATACATATATTCTAGCAAACACACACTTCTATATACAAACATACATGTACTTCTGAGAACACCTTAATAAATAATAAATGAGTGTATATTATAGAAAGAATACCTGAAATGCAAACTACACAGTGTGTGTAAAATTACAAGATGCCCTCATTATACATACATGTATAGAATATATCACACATACCTGTGGTATATAAGTGTGTACATATACATATACATATACATATAAGTGTGTACATATACATATACATATATATATATATATATATATATATATATATATATACTTATATATACTTATTTAATATATATAATAAAAAGTTTATAGTTGTGTTGTGTACGCGTGTATGTATGAAAATGTACATAAATTCATGAATAATACATACACAATGAAATGGGATTTCAAATTTGAACCAAATAAATTTTAATATTCCCATAGGTGCTGGAATTTACTTGTCTAATTATACACGCATACATGCATTCACACACACACACAAATCTCTCTCTCTCTCTCTCTCTCTCTCTCTCTCTCTCTCTCTCTCTCTCTCTCTCTCTCTCTCTTTATATATATGCACATGGTTATAACTATTGTAAAAAGCCGACATATAGTACTAAAATTTGTTGGTGTATACGGCTGTATAGAATCTGATTTATAGAAATATAGATGTATACACATATATATATATATTCAATAGAATGGCGATATATACTTTATGATATATCTTTTTTTATCACTGTTTTTGTCACTAGATTGCAGCCATGCTGGAGCACCACTTTCAAGGCATATTTTTATAATATAATTCACTCCCTTTACTGAATCCAATTCACGGTTTTTAAATCATTTTCTATCAAATGGTTGGTTTTTATTTTGAGGTACATCTGTTTTTAAAGAGTGACCTCCCTCTAGGAAGTATATACCTCAAAAAGTTTACTCTAATATACACAGGTACACACACACACACACACACACACACACACACACACACATATTTACACACATATCTAAAAGAGGCTTCTACCTACTTCTCATCAAGAAAATATCATGCCCAAGTCAGAACCATGATAGAAAACATTTATTCAAGGTGTCTATCAGCAGGATTGAACCTAAACTGTTATGGTTGCATAACATATATATATATATGATATGCTTCTTTTAGTTTCTGTCTACCATATCTACTCACAAAGCATTGGTTGGCCTGGAGCTATAGTAGAAAATACTTGCCCAAGTTATCACACAATGGGACTGAACCCCAAAGCATGTGGCTGGGAAGCAAGCTTCTCAACCACACAGCCATGCCTGTCCATGTCTGTGTGTGTGTGTGTGTGTGTGTGTGTGCAAACATGTGCAATGATTCTGAACATGTTTATTAATATATATGCATCTACATATGGCGATATTATGTTTCTTCATGGAAATAGAAACAGATATATGTTGATATCTTCTGTTAAATGTAACACTTTGCAGATAGAACTATCATCACTCTCTCTCTCTCTCTCTCTCTCTCTCTCTCTCTCTCTCTCTCTCTCTCTCTCTGGTTGTTGTCATCATGAATATCGTTAGTCTAATAGCACAGTTTTGTTACATCATCGCTACCCAACTCTAAATATAATACCAAACAAATCAATGGATTTCTTGAAGACTTGCATCAATCACACACACACACACACACACCAAAATGACTAACAGATTCATTACCTTTACGTATATATTGCCATGTAAAACACATGGTTGATTATTATCTGGAATTTCTCTTAGCTCTGTATTGTAGTAGCACCAAAGCCAATCTGTGTTTCATTACATGACTAATAAAAGTAGAATACAGAAACAAGAAGTTCTTCAAGGATTATTATTTTCAGTGAAGGAATATTTTCAGTCAATCAGATGAGTCATTAATCTCCTATTCTTGGGTAAAAGATATTTCTCTTTTTATTTTCCATAGCTTTCAGTTTTGTGTTCCCCAAACTCAAATCATTGTCAAATCTATTCAATTCTTCCCTTTTACCGTTCATTGTCTTCTAATGTTTCTCTTGCGGTCTCTTGAGAGTTAGTCTGTCAGCTTTCCCAGTCTATCTTTTATCCATTCCTCCTCTGGTTCTGTGCAGCCCAATTCCATTTCAATGATTTTTTTTTATGAACTTGACAATGTCATTAAGTTTGTTCTTTTTTCTTTGAATATTTTAAAAACCATTTTGTTGTTTTGTAAATTTTACTAAGTTTCTACATTATTCTGACTGTAACATCATGAAGATGTCCGACTGTTCCTAGATTTCTTGTCACAGTCACATTTCCTCTCAGTTTCCACATCCCTGCACAATAAAATATTTGACAGGGTGATACATTGGTCATGAACTTATCATTTAAGGCCTAGAGACTTTTTGCTTTCAAAATCTGAACTTCCCTACTTGATGGGTCCCAGCCTAATTAATTTACCATTTTGGTTTACATCATTTTCTTTTACTTGGCCATGTTGTTACAATTTTGTCAAGTTAGGTCTCTGTTTTTATTTCAAGAAATATTTCCACAGTTTTAATATCAGGAAATTCATTTATCAATTTGTTGAATATTCTCTTTTTATTTTTGAATTTTTTCCCATTCATTCTTAGTCCTACAGCTTTGCTTTGTGTACGAAGTAAGTGCTTCTAAAATAGTCTTAAGTTCTGTAAGCTCTCCACTAATGAAAACAATGATTTCTACAAATTGAAGGTGTGCAAAAAATTCATGCACAACTTTTAATTTCCATTCCATCTTCCTTCCAGCGCAGTTTTCAAAACACTTCTTAGCAGGTTGTCCAGGAATAACTTATGTATTATTTTTTTCCTCCAATCAAATATTTGTAGTTGTAGTATTTCACTTAACTCTGTTAATATAAACGAAAATTGAGCTCTGAACTCTCTTGATAGTAATGAATATTCAATAAGTGTTCTTGTTTTTGCTTTCTTTCTTTCTTTTCTCTATTTCTTAATAATCATATGAATTAATCATACGTGGAAGATATTAATTTTTGAGGGAAAATTTATCAATAGAAATTGGACATATTTTTTCATGAATAAAACCTTTTGGCATTTTTAATTCCTTTCTCTTATTTCTGAAGGATTTTTTTACCTTATTTGTCGCAATGCTTCGAGGGGAGACATTGTCATCACCATGCAGAAAAAACAAAAAAAATTTTCATAAATTTGTCCCATAAAAAACTAAATGTCCGTCCTCAAAAAAAATATATATCTTATTAGAATTTCATGCCAATTCCATGTACATCGGAACATTGAATTATTATCATGGAATATTCATTTATACAGAACTGCAATATTACGGCAGCAAATGTTTGAACACATTCCGTCTTCAGCTTCTTTATTTGTTATTTCTGTGAGTAAAGGCTGGGACAATTGCTTCATATTTTCATAGACTATGTGGCGGTGGGAAGGGTGGCGAGAATGGAGTGGAATCTTTCTGGAATATATGAGTACGTAGGTTATAAATGGTAAGTGTGATTAATATCTTGAATCACCGAAGAATTCACAGGCAATAAATTTAGATGTTGCGGATGCAGGAAAAGGCATTCGATACCATTTTATTATAAAAGTTTTAGCAGACAATTTGAATACTTTTTCAACGTATGTATGCATGTGTGTGCATGTATGTGCATGTATTTATGTATGTATATGTATTTAATAAAAAGAAAAACATAACGTTTCCTTTTATTACTATTAATATACTATTCTATGCATTCGCAAGAATATTTTATCACTATATGTACATATATATATATATATATATGTGTGTGTGTGTGTGTAACATATGGTATAACTATAAGCAGGGTAAATTTTAACCATTTTTCTGCAGACTGAAAAAATGATGAACTACCTAAATCGATTTTCAAACCCTACATACAAACATATATACATATATAGATATATATGTATGTATACCTGTATGAATGATATGTATGTATGCATACATAAAGAGATAATATATGTGTGTATGTGGGTGTGCTTGTGTGTTTGTGTCTATAAATCTACTTCTCATTATACATGTGGAAACGTATATACATTTAGGCACTGCTGTGTACAATCGTATTCATCGATAAACACATGTTCATAAAGATTAAGAGGTTGGAGGGACATGTAACTGCTATTTTTAGAAGGCTGAGCAGTCAAGTGGAGACTCATCCATTGGTTTGAATATAAAAGTGTAACACTGTATGGTCATAAAATATTGGTTAAAGATTTCTGCAGAGAATGGAATGTTCTGCACGAATCCCAGCAAACCATGATGACGATAAAGATGTCTATGAAAATATGGGTTCTATAAGTGGTTGAATATACCAGGATCTCCAGTTCAGTCTTAAAGTATAGGTTGACCAATGTCTTGTGAGTAAAATTTGATAGATAGAAACAGTTCAGAAACTCATTGTAATACGTATGTGTGTATATTATGTACATATATATATGTATGTATATGTATGTATGCATGTATGTGTATACTCACACGCGCGCGCGCATGCACACACACGCACGCACACACACACACACACACACACACACACACACACATCCAGCCATAGAAGCCCTGCTAAATCAGATTGGAACCTCATGTAGCTCCCCAGCTTACCAGTTTTCTGTCAAACCATCCAACCCATGCAAGCATGGAAAGCGGACGTTAAAGGATGATGATGATGATGATGATGCCAACGACGACGACGATGACGACGGTGATGATGATGATGACGATGATGATGATGATGATAATAATGATATATCTCAGTTTTGTCTGTAAATTGTTGAAAATAGTACACCATTTTGGATATTCGTTCTCCTACAGAGTGAAACGAAAGTATGATCTAACGAAGGAGTTATTTTGTTCAAAGAATCACGAGGTAAAGACACGTTTCCTGGATGATAGTGATTACGCAGTATGCTAAATATATCATCTCATCAATGTTCTACAGGCACAATGATGTGCAAAAACAAATTGTAGAGACTTTAGATAAAGAATGCCATTCCATCTATTTTCTATTACCATTTTTTATTATTCATATATATACATATTATGCAAATTAGTAACCCCAGTTCTCAGTAGCTACTGTAATTGTTGAGTATATAAACAGATTGGTTGTTTGTGTCTCTGGAATTGGTGAAATTGATGTAAGCACTTCTGATAGGAACCCAATAAGGTACAAAACATTGATTAAGGCAGGTCGTCATTTTTTACATTCTTCCGAGAAACAGTAAATCTGCCATTATATTATCTGCTACGTACTTTGCCTTTATAAGTCATAATGTTTGTTTTTATTCTAAGTTATTTATGTAACCAATTTACGGTCAAACTAAAGGATTGTTTGGTACTTACTAGTAAAGTAGATGCATATTAACTTTTACAAGGAAAAGGTTGAGAGTGACTTCAAAGTTTTGGTTTGTTTGCCTTCTTCAATCTACTGAAAAAGAGCAACCCAAAACTTTGAAGACATTGTCAACCCTTTCCTTGTGAAAGTTACAAAAAATATAGATGTTTATGTTTATCTGCGTATGCCCACATGTATGTTCATACATAATGTATGTATGCATGTAGGCACTTATAGTTGTATATGTGTGCATATGTTTGTGTGTGTGTGTGTTTGAATGCCTGCATGTTTGTATGTATATGTAAACATCTCCATGTTTATGTATGTATCTATATATATATATGGTTACGTGTATTTGTGTCTTCCACTGTATATTGAGACAGGGTGTAAAGACTGGTGAAAATTGGTGTTCTTCTTCACGTTGTGGGTGTTTCTTTGTTGCTTTTATCATGACAAATGCAATGAACCAGTGATGGCACACACACAGAAATACATAGATGTACAAATACACACTCGTACACATACCAAACAACTGTGTGCAGATACACACACACATGCACAAAGCTACACCATCGCTGACAAATTGCAACTTACACACATACAAACATACAAAAACATACTCACACACACACAAACATGCAAACACACATACACACAGATACAGAAATTCATACTCACACAAACAAACAAGGACATGCACACACACACAAAGCAATGATGTTGCGGAAAAATTGCAGCATAAATGCATTTTTAGAAAATGCTCACACACACACACACACACACACACACACAGCACGCACACACATACACACACACACAAATACAGACAAACACACACAGAAACAAACACCCACTCAGACACACATATGAATATGCATTTTTATTTACAAGAAATTTAATTTTCAAGAATACTTACTTCGTTATTGTATATTTGGCAAAATTAATTTATTATATTTTCACACATTTATAACTTCTCCAAGACTTGTGAAAATTCTTTCTACTCTTGAAAATATTTCAACCATTGTTTAAATAAAAACTAAAAGTATAGCAATAAACACTTGTAAAATTAACTCTCTGTTCCTAAGTAGCCATTATATTCGAGAGAATGGTGTGTGTGTGTGTGTGTGTGTGTGTGTGTGTGTGTGTGTGTGTGTGTGTGTGTGTGTGTGTTGTCTATATATATAAATATAAATAAATATATAGGTGCAGGAGTGGTTTTGTGTTAAGTAGCTTGCTTACCAACCACATGGTTCCGGGTTCAGTCCCACTGCATGGCACCTTGGGCAAGTGTTTTCTACTATAGCCTTGGGCTGACCAAAGCCTTGTGAGTGGATTTGGTAGATGGAAATTGAAAGAAGCCCGTCGTATATATGTATATATATATATATATATATGTACGTATGTGTGTGTGTTTGTGTGTCTGTGTTTGTCCCCCCAACATCACTTGATATCTGATGCTGGTGTGTTTACAGTCCCGTAACTTAGCAGTTTGGCAAAAAGAGACCGATAGAATAAGTACTAGGCTTACAAATAATAAGTCCTGGGGTCGATTTGCTTGACTAGAAGGTGGTGCTCCAGCATAGCCGCAGTCAAATGACTAAAACAAGTAAAAGAATAGATAGATAGATAGATAGATAGATAGATAGATAGATAGATAGATAGATAGATAGATAGATAGATATAGATAGACACTCAAGAGCAGTTTGTGTATATAATCAAATTAAGGAAAAAAATTACTCTGTTTTGTTTTTAAAAATAGTCTGAAATATATATTATACATTATATTTCATTATTTTGTGATTATTACATTATTTTATAACATATATTATTGTTGTCATTGTTGTTGTTATTTTGTTATTGTTGTATATTGATTGATGTGGTTTGCAGGGTAAATTTCTTTATATGAAATTATTGTAAAGAGATTAATTAGCTAAAGTCTTATCAGTCGAAGAAAACAATGTTTGAATACGTGTGCTTATATGTATATGTGTTTGTATGCATGCAAATATATTTATACGTCTATGTATGTGTATATAGATATATATATATGTATAGATACACACACACACACACATGCATTCACACGCACACATATACATATATATATATATATATATATAAAAATATACATACAGAGAGAGAGAGAGAGAGAGAAAGAGAGATATACAAAGTAAGCGGAACTATAAAGCCTAGAAGGCATATAATCATTACTCTACTCCTTTTGTCTTTTTTGATCTAATGCACACACGCATGCACACACACACACACACCACACAATCATACTGCCACAGACACACATGCATTCATAATATACTAATATAATAAAAAGCTGTGCAACCATCATCATCATCATCATCATCATCATAATGGTAAACATCGTTTTACATCTGCATCTTTTCTTTTTGTTCCTATCCCCCCCACCGCGCACCGCCATTCCTTGGGTTGCAGACTGACTGGTATATTAAAGCCACAAGATTTACTCATTAGAAACCCTGATTAAACCGTATTCTATGGGTGTGATTGGGCGTTGGATTAAGAAAGTTTACCTCTAAACTGATATTGGGTGATGATGTTTACCTGTCGGGTGATGGTGATCAATGACGCTTATCTTTAGATTGATTAAAGACAATGGTATTTACCTGTGAAGCGATATGATGTGTAATGATGTTTACCTGTTGAGCAAGACCAGACAATGATATTTACCAGTAGAGTGCTGACGTATAATGATATTTACCTGTAAGATGATGTGAGGTAATGATATTTACCTGAGAGATGATGATGGACATTAGGATCTGATTTAAGGGTCGGGGGGGGGGCAATGACATCAACCATGAGAGAATGAAGATCAGAAAGTAGTTATTCACGCTTGCCATGAATAATTTGTTTGTTATAAAAGCTAATTAGTTTGTTAGTTAGGGTGTTGTTGGGACCCAAGTTGGCACTGACTGAGCTGAATCAGTAATCAAAAACATTCCAAAGTATACCTTGGACTACATTATCATTTGTGCCTCATTTTATGACTGCTTAACACCTTGGGTGGCTGTGTTCTCCTATAGCCTCTGGCTGACCAAAACTTTGTCAGTTGATTCGGTAGAGAGAAACTGAAAGCCCATTGCATATACACATATACATACTTGTGTGTGCACGTGCATATGTGTGTTAGTACGTGTGTGTGTGTATGTCTTTGTGTCTTAGTTGGTCCCCCACCACCATGTAACAACTGGTGTTGGTGTGTTTACATCCCTCTAACTTAGCAGCGCAGCAAAAGAGACCAATAGAATAGGTACCGGTTTTAAAAAATATAAGAACTGGGGTTGATTCATTCAACTAAAATTCTTCGAGATGGTGCCCCAGCATAGCCACAGTCAAATGATTGGAAAAGAGGAAAAGATAATAAAAGATGAAAAATAAGAATGTAGTTTAGCATGGCAGTAAAATATGGGTTGAAGACTACTCTTGAGATTCTGTTGTTCTAGCAGGAATCTTAATACAAACCATGATGATGATGATGCTGATGATGATGATGATGATGATGATGATGATGATGATGATGATTGTGGAAACGTGGGTTGCATAAATGGCTAAACGGGATACATAATGTGTGAAAATAAAATACAATTTAGAGGTATCGAAAATGATTCAAACAGAACAAGCATTATACACGAATAGGAAGAAAGTCTGAAGAAATAAAGAGTACCATTATTGTCAGTTGGAGAGGTAGGGTGAGTATAAATGAAGAATGGTAAATTCAGTTCCATAAAAAATCAGAAAAATGGAAGCAAGAGTAGACATATGTAAATGAATACATTGAATAAAGTAGTTAAAAATTTATGCAAAATAATTTTTGTCGAAGTGGAAGTAGAATTATTGCATAATATCACTATTGTGGCATCCAAAACATGACGATGATGATGGACATAGTGATGATGAAGATGATCATGATGATGATGAAATCAATGCTGCTGGTTTCATTTCGGCAGTTATTCAAGCAAGCCAATATTTTATAGCAGTGTGACTGTAAAATTCTGCAGTGAAAAACTTTGTTATAACTGGATATAAAACATATACATACAATACATATATATATATATATATATATATATATATATAAAGAACTTCAAAAATAAATGGGAAACCATTAAACTACACTGCAGCCATTAAAAAGACTTTGTCTACTCAGAAATTCTCCAGAAATGTTTGCACTTTTTTTTTTGCCAAAAGTGTAATAAACCTAAAATCCAATTTTTGGTAGCTGTTATATGCTGTCACCAATATTTGCAATCCTGCTGATAGATCACAACAAAACAATAGCAAAATATTCGATTCAACTCGGGTTGTTGTTGCGGGTATATATATATATATATTTTTTTTTTTTTTTTGTGGTGTGGTAATGGTGGTGGTGGTGGTGGTGGTGGTGGTGGTTATCTTATGTTTTATTTTTATAAACATTTCTGTGAGAATCACACAAATAGAGAATTCTTTTTTTTTAAAAAAAAAAAAGCAACACACCCACTCTAAATAGAATTGTATTGATTTCTGTTAGAAAAATAGCAACAACATGTGCAATTGTTTCCCTTCTGCCATCGGAAATGTGATACGTATTACAGATATAAAAGCACTGAATTCTGTCTTTTAACAAGGTATTTTACATTGTGTCTCCATTTTAAATTATTATTTCTCTATATTGCACCAAATTCTTCAGTTATATATTTGGAGTTTTGTTTGTAATAAGGAAATAATATCTGTGTAATTCTATATTGTGAGAAGAAATATATAAATATACTCGTGTGTGCATGTGTGTGTGTAAACTCAGAGGCGTGTATCCAAAATAGCTACCACAGATACGAATACATATGCTAAAATCTATTCATGTGTGTTTGCAGAAAGTACTTTCAAAGACAAACCCATTTAATATAGATGTAATACTGGCAAAATAAATCTTCAAAGTGTTATATACAATGTTGATAGAACACATTTTGTACACATATGGAATATATTATCTTTGAAAGAAAATATTTAAAAATGTAATTTGCAAATGATAGATTCACTTACAAAACACACCAGTCATTGGAAAACACAAGCATGTAAGTAATCATTTGGATTCTGAGGAGATTAATGTGTTTATGCTGTTTCCAAAACTAAAACACAAACAGGAAATTCAAATATAACGATAGGGTTTTAATTCACAAAGTTTTAATTCACTTTTAACAGGATAACTTTTTTTTTTAAATTATTACTATTAGAACTATTACAATGCTGAAAAGAGTGTTTTAGTAGAATTTCTTTAAGTTTTCATTTGAGTTCTGTTAGGGAATCTGTGACCATAGAGCTACATGTAACCTTTTGATGGGCTGAATGCAGCTTTCTGATAGGCTGAGTGTGACCTTGTATTGGGTTGAGTATGATTGCTTGACTGGCTAAGTACAGCCTTCTGAAAGAAATAAAACATTTGAAGGAAATTCCTATGCATAGAAAGAATGAGCCGTACATTCCCTCACCAGAGCTGAGTAGGCCACTTGTGGATTTTGGATAAAGAAGGCTAATCAAAGACCAGTAGTTTGTTGCAGCTGGGATGCAAATTGAGTGAGATCTGATGTTAAAAGATCTGAAACCACTTAAGACCCTAGAAACTTTGCTGACGATGCACCCCAGAGCATTTTTGCAAGATTTGTCTTTGAACTATTTAGATTTAGAGTATATCTTTTCAAATTAATTGTAAATTTTAGCAACATTTGCAATTATTTGTTTAAAGTAATTCCAATTTGCATAAAATTCCAAAGAAATTTTTGAAAACAAAATAAAATAAAAGTTATGGGGAAGTGATTATTTCAAAACCACACCTGTTTGCATCTCATTAGAGTTTCTATAAATATCTATATTTCATTAAATAATAGGATTAGCAAAATAGATATTCTTTTAATGTGGCTGTGTCAGAGGACAGTTAATTTCAATGCAGCCCTTTTTTGTGAAAAGGTACCCTATCTCTCATTTAGACCTCATATCTTGTACCTTTTATATTTTACTTGTTTCAGCCATAAATAAATGAGACATAGATGAGACAAGAGAGATTTGACATGGTCACTAAATGTGGTAGAAATAACAGCCAAATTCGTTCAGATCATATCCTGCTGTCTTAATGAAAGAGTATGACATTAAATAATAGCAATCCAGGTTTTCTTAGAAAAGCTGGAATGGTCACGATAGTCACAGACAGGAATGCTTGTGATCAATATTTTTACTCAGCCAATCAGGCTTGACCTGGTGCTAAAGGACAACAACAACAACAAAAACAACAGCAACAACAACAACAAAACTGGAATTATACGGGCCTCTTTAGATTATGTGTCCATGCATGTATGTATGTAAGTGCCTGGGTGTGTGTATGTATTTATGCATTTTTTTTCATAATTCTGCCATTACAAACATACAATGGTTTGATGCTGATATACAGGTAGATATTAATCCAAATGGATGCTTGCATTCCTCAGGTAGACCTGAATTGCTGTGACTAAAACATCTGTTTCTGTTGCAGTATACCTTTTAATGGGATCTGCTTAGAAAGAGAGAGGAGGGGGAAGAGAGATAGTGAGAAAGAGAGAGAGAGGCATGTGTGCAAGTGAACAATAGGTTGTGAGCATGTATGTATATTGGCAGTAATATAGGTTGTTACATACCAATAACGACATCGATGTGATGGCTGTGTCTTCCATTTGGATTGTCAATTTACCACATGGTCATTAATTAGAACTCTACATCTGAGTAAAGAGATTTTGACTCATTCTGTCCCATTACTCGTTTGTATTGATTGGATTTAAAGAACCCCAGTAATTTATTAGGGATACAGAATTTCATTGAACCTAGAAATATAAAAGGCCAAGTTGACCTCAGAAGCATTTGATTGGCTATACAGTTGTGATTTGTCAGATGCTTGGTCATTTCATTGGTTGTGCTGATCAAAATATATTCACAAGCATATCAAAATATGAATAGTCAACTCTATACTAAGATTTGATTTATTGCCAAATACTAAAAGACATTAGAAAATGTGTCACATATTCAACTATTCTTTACTATGAGCCACACATGTGGTGTTTTAATTTTCCATGGAGCAGAAACACATGTTCTCATATATTTGGTATTATGTACATAAAACAGACATAGGTAAGGGAAGTACTTCCTGTTGGTCACTAAATTAATATGGTCTTCATCTAGAATATCGTTAATCTATTATGTAGGACATGACATTCGTTACCCATCTGGATTTTCTCAGTAAATAGTGACAGAGAGGTTTACAAGAATCCACCAAGTCCAATATTTTGTTCAAAACTGCAAAGACCTGTAACAGAAGGTTATACTTCTTCGAGTCACTGAGATCGTAGTTTCTAAAACTGCTAATATAGGAGGAAGCTTGCTCCATAATAGACCAATCTATCTTATAATTCTTGATATTATCATTTTTTTAAACTAAAGATATATTCAAATAGTGAAAGAGTCAAATGTCTAAATGAATACAAATATCGTAAAAACCTTCTTTTAAAAACTCTTTTAAAAGAAGTATTTTGTTTTACCGTCATTTCTAAGAAAGACATTAGCTTGATAAGATAAACTTTAGAAGACACATATCTTTGAAAGAATAGACGTTATAGCCACTCTAATTACATTAAGAAAAAGAGTTTAATATCGTTGTACAAGAAAAGTTTTCTGCCTTTCTAATGTCTATGGAAGCAACAAAGATTTTGGTGCAACTGCAGCTCAGCCAAATATTACTCTGATTAAAGATCTTGTGATATCTATGGTCTCTGAGAAATGCTTGTCTATAGGGGTTTAGGGAAAGTGATCAATATTAAAATGAACACTTGAACTATAAGGAGGATTGTGCAATTTTCTTATTTTTGCATTTAGATGTAACAGTGTCGTATTATATTGATGTATTCTGTCTTTGAAGACGCTGTCTTTTAATGTACTATTCTAATGATGAATTACATGGTCGAAGGAGAGCCTTCAGGAAGGGAAAAACTGAATACGTGCTGGATAATGTTATTAACTTCGTTTTGGGGCTGGATTACTGTAGCGGGTTTTGCAATGTATACACATATATAAATATATAGAGAGAGAAAGAAAGAAAGAGGGAAGCAATTTCTCATTGGGTTTATTATAAATTTTCTTAAACATTCTCTTGCTGTTACTTTATTTGATTGGTTCAACAATCAGAAATATGAAATGCAGAGAGTTACAATTCAAGATATTTCAGATTCTAAATGATGCACATATGTGTATGTGTGTGTGTGTGTGTGTGTCTGTGTGCTTTATATATAGTTAATATGTGTATACAGCACACACATATATATATATATACCTTATATATATATATATATATATATATATATATATATAATATTTTCTCTCTCTATTTACTCCTTTCTGTTGAAGAGCATAGGCTCAAAATGTAAAAGACATTCTCACTTCCTGAGCATTAAATTAATACATCTGTTTGTTGTTTACACACCTGTCTTTGTCGTTTTTTTTTTTTTGTAAATTCCAACTATATACATATTTATATGCATTTCTGTGTCTATATGTATACAAAGTAGTTTTTCCTTATCCTCAGAATTTAAATAAGAATGTGTATAGTAAAACAAATTACACACACACACACACAAATGCAACCACTCGTATCCAAGCCATTTCTATGCAGCTGATTCAATTCCATGAAAAACAGAAATGGCCCCTAATACTAGACTGATGCCTCTTTTATTGATTCCCCCCCCCCCCCATGGAATAAAAAGCAAAGCCGACATTGGTAGGCTTTGAACTCAGATGCAGTGATGACTCTTCTGATTTGCAGCCTTAATAACAACAATGTAAAGAAGCAGACCAGAAGAAATTCTGTGTCCCTTCACATCTGTCCCCATGGCGGTGGATGGGGAGCGGGTGGGGGTGGGGTGGCTGACCCTTGCTACCTTCTTCTACCCACTTCTCCCCTCATACTTTGATTTTTCGTTATTGATCTGCTTCTTCACAGCTCACCTGGTGCTAAATAACAACTGAATTCAACATCATTACTAACTTTTAATATTCTTGCTGCTACTACTACTACTACTACTACTACTAATAATAATAATAATAATAATAATAATAATGATAATAATATTTCTACTCCCACCATCACTCCACTGCTGCTAC
>NC_142940.1:5091210-5103710 GCF_046866305.1 Octopus bimaculoides
TGGGTGGGGCAGGTGATGGAATTGACTAAGCCTTGCCTCTAAAACTTGCTAGCTTTGTTCCTAAATCAGAAGTCATTTACGGTTAGTGCATCCTTGAAAAAAAATTGCTTCTCTAATCTGAGGTCGATTTTGACTTTCATCCTTTCAAAGTCTATAAAATATATACTAAACTATCGCTGGAATCAATGTAAGCAACTTTCTTCCATCCCCAAAATTGCTGGTCTTGTGCCAACATTTTGAACCATTATTCCAAGAAGACGTGTGCTGGATGTCAACACCATAAGGAATTCACTACCACTACCACCACTGCTACTAACGTTACTACAGCTACTATTAATACTACTACTACTACAGCCACTACTGCTGCCAGTAGTATCCAACTAGAAGTTTTTTTAATTATTTAGAATTATTGCTATTAATACCACTACTACAAATATTTATATTAGCTTTGATATATGCATCCTAGTTTTGATATGAATCTGTCCTGTAACAATGTAGATGTTACAATATCCATCCACCCATCCACACCAGTTTATGTATCCTTCTTCTTCTAATATATTTAACTCATTGTCAGTCGCATATGAAACAATTCTAGATTTGTCTACGATTTGATTTGTAGTATCATAGTCACAACATTATCACTGGCAAGACAATGGCTACTTCAAAATGACTTAATCTTCAGCTTCCTTATAATACTTCATATCTACTTAACACGTAACTACATGCATACTCACACCATTTACTGATAAGAATGGTCAATCATCAACAACACATCCATCATCATCATCACCAGCAACACGGCCATCGTCATCATCATCATCATCAGCAGCAGCATCATTATCAATAACAAACGTGAAGAGTTCGACTGGTCTGTCTAATAGCTTAATCTCGTTTCTGTAGCCTACATGTCTGGGTTTCCATTATTTCATTTTGTGCCAAATCTTCTCCAGCTTATTTTTCCGCCGATGTACCACTCCTTGAGAATCACACCCCAGTGAAAATAAATTCCCTTTATAGAGAAAACAAATAGATGTTTGACTTCGTTAAAACATTGTTTGCTTAAAGATGAGAAATATAGACACAGCAGTGTGTGTGTGTGTTGATTGTATGTAAGAGTGTACGTGTGTACAGTGTGTGTTCATTTTCACTTTTATAGAAGAAAAATATAAGAATGAGTGTTCATGGCATCATTTAATTCTCACCGTTCACCATACACATGATGGTCTGTTATTAGTTGGCAGCTATTAGCATACATTGACAAATAATTCCTTTGCTGAGTCCTATAAACAAGGGCCAGAAACCAGAAACTCTTGTTAGATTCATTAGTCCCAGATAGCTATGACTGAGGAGGCATTCAAGAATGTCGAAACATTGGTATCCCAAAGTTCCTTTATTCCAATGAATTGAGTGTGGCATGAACCCACATTCATCTGGAAGGAGATGTTCTCCATTGATGAAATACAATGGCAATTAGCATATTAGTAGCAGCAATTAACATATTAATTATTATCTATTTCGGTTGATCCCCCACAGCCACTTGATGTTTTTAATTAAGTTCTATAGATAATTCTTCCAAAATTTTTATTTTGTTTTTCTCACATTAACTTGTAATGTTTGAACTTTGTATAATCTTTTCTACTCAAGGCACACAGCCTGAAAGTTTGGGGGGGGGGAGCCAGTCGATTAGATTGACCCCAGTATGCAACTGGTACTTAATTTATTGACTCCAAAAGGATGAAAGGCAAAGTTGACCTCAGCGGGATTTGAACTCAGAACATAAAGATTAACAAAATACTGCTAAGCATTTCACCCGGCTTGCTAACGTTTCTGCCAGCTCGCTGCCTTTGAATTATGTATAAGACTAGAGAAAGAAACCTAGAAGTTTCTTGCAATAAACATATCTGAAGCAGAATGTGTTCTTGGACTCCTGGACATTTGAGGTTGGCTGCAGGGGTTTCCAAGCAGCTTCTCTCAGAGGGTTTCTGGAGGTGGCTGGTGTATGTGCTGCGAGGAGGATCATCAAGGAAGGTGGGGAGAATGCAGTTGAGGGTAGTGCTTGGATTACCAGGAGGTTTGTGAAAGCGTATAAGACCACAGAACTGGCACGAGTCTGGTTGCAACGCAATACGTCCAGCTGTTAAGGGCCCACCTTATGGTGAGATACTGAGCATAATGGGCCGAAATTTCTGCAAAACACAGCACTCAGTTGATGCTTGCAGCCAGACTTGGTGACTTTCGTCTACTGTGAGTCTCAAGTTTGCTCTTTTGGTTGCATGGAACCCCAAAAATTCTTCTATGTGTCCCTAGGCATCATACAAACCACACCAGAGAACCACTGATATCATCCATTAAACTCCCTTGCTCAGAAGTCCTGGCCTTATGCCAAAATTAAAAACCATATCACATCAACCGAATCTTAGTAGACCGTTTTAGAAAAACTACCGAAAACTTGTATCTGAAGCAGAATGTGGCTTTGTCTTTTGTTCTTGTAGCAGACATTTAATACCATTCTAATTCCTATCTTCTGCTTAACTATTCAGTTGCGGATAACACAACATGTTTATGTGCGATACTCCATACAAAACAAGACTCTTGCATAAAATTAACGAGCATCAATGTCTGGGTCAAAGAATAATATGACAGGTGATTGGGTTACATTATTAAATTAGTGAAATACAGGAACTTAACTGAAGCTCTTCTCCTGGTTATATGTCAACAGAAAACGTTCGCATCTATATATGTGCCGACACAACCAAAAACAAAAGTGGATGGGAGGAACTAACTAACATTTATTTAAAGGATTCCTATGCAATTTTCTCTTGTTCTTTTTCTTTTCTTTTCTTCTTCTTCTTCTTCTTCTTCTTTCTCATACACTTTATCACGTCCAATGCCATCTTCCACATCACTGAAATACTTCAAGCAATAAATATTTTTTTATTTTATTTTGTTCATATATTCATGTTGTTTTTTTTTTGTCTCTCATTCTTCAATGATACCAATTTATACTTTTACTGCTACTTATATCCTACCTACTCTATCTTTCTCTTTTACTCCTCTCTCTTTATCTCTCTCTCACATTCTTTCACTCTCTTACTTCTACTCCTCCCTCTCTTTCTTTTCTTTCTTCATTATCTTTTTCTTTATGTCTTCGATTTCCAAATGAAACCCAGTTTGGCCAATGCTTTATGAGACATCATCTGGATATCTGTTTTATAGCAATATTCCACAACTATATTCTTAGTGAGGAATTAGAATAAATAAATAAACTATAGCAAGAAATAAAATAACACAAAACTCTATATTAAACATGGCAAAAGATATTTCCAGCCTTTATATAATTGTCTCCACATATCATACATCTACATCTATCTATCTACCTATATATATATATATATATATATATATATATATATATATATATATACACACACTTATAAATATTATAAAAATATCCATGATACTACAGTTTGCTTACCACTGTATGAATCAGTGATATAGTATGGTTTTATACAAACATCTCTGTGTACAACATTCATGAGAAATGAAATGAAAAGAGGAGAATGGAGAAGGTCTGTGATGGAGTCTGCATCGGAGTAATTGTCTCTTGGTAATTCTTCTGCCAATGCTGAACTTATAGAACAGAGAATACAAGAGAGTAAACAAAGGAAAATATAACAGCTCAGATTGATGGAAATAAGAATCAAAACTCCTTATTGATGGGTGGTCATACTAATGATAGAACCAGGTAATTATAGTTAAGAGGGCTACAGGATAGCGAAATAGCTACAGGCAAGATAACAACAACAACGGACGGTGATTGAATGAAACTATTTAACTGATTGATGACGATGCTGGTGATATGGAAAACTGGACAGCTGATGGTGAATACACGGGATGAGAGCAGTGACGATGGCGACGATAACGATGATGATGATGATGATGATGACTGTGATGTGGGACGATAATGATGCTGACGTCAGCTATGACCGATATGCTGACGACAATATGAATGATGACAATGATGCTGATTGCATAGTAATCTATGCAGTATATTCGAAGAACACATAGGTTTGCTAAGTCAATTCCATGATGGTTATGTAGCCAATATATGCACATACATGCGTGTATGTGCATGTGAGTGAGTCTTTGTCGGTGTGGGTGTGGGTTTGCATGTGAGCGTGGGTGTGTATAGATAGCTAGCTGTTTGTATGTATGTCTATATATGTCCATATATGTGTGTGTGTGTGTGTGTATATATATATATATATATATATATATATACTCACACACACACACAAACACATACATATATAGGTACTCTATGTATGTTCACATGCCTGTGTCTGTGTACTATGAAATATGTGTAGGTGGTATATATATATATATATATGTATATATATATATATATATATATATATATATATATATATATATATACATACATACATATGCATCTGCTGTGTGATGTGTGTATGTGTGTGTGTTTATAATGTGTGTATACATGTGCTCATGTGTTCTATGTTGTGTGTGTGTGTGTGTCCACGTTTCTTCAATTTGCAAAGCTACTCATTTAGCTATGTTGCCTTTATTACCAATAAGAACACATAATACTTTGTTATTCCACTACAATAACAAACAATGTTTGTTCCTATTTCCTGATAAACATTTATTTACCCCAACAATTGTACACACAATAATGGCTAATTTGTAAATTTGGCAATTTATATAATACCATATAAATGACTTGTTTTCCTCTGTAATGTATAAAATGAGATCTGTGCCACAAACTTCAATCAGCGTCAATGTATATGGCTTGATTTTTTTCCCCCCTAAATTGCTGGACTTACTAAATGATATAATTCAATACTTATTTCTCTATCATAGCTTTCCTATTATTCTTCAAGTAATGTAACTAATTCCTCCACATATCAGAGTTCTATATAGCATTCTGTATGTCTTACTTAACATGGATATGCTATGGAAGGCCAGAAAGCTTTAGTATTTGTCTCAAGAAAATATTTTGTATCGATATTATGGCACTGAAAAGCACAGCAGTATATTGGTAGCAGATAAAACCCATCCAACAGCAGTGGAATTGTTAAATGTAGATTTTTAGTTCTTTGAGTATCATCAGTTGCTAGGGTCTGTAGAAACGGCATGCTTAAATGGGATAAATACCACAGTTTTCTATCTTTCTACTGTATATCCACACCTAGATATGCAGAATACTAATTTGAAATAATTCTGTTTCTATTGCTAATAACAAAAAGTGCTTAGCTTAATGGTATTCAGCTGGTATGTGAGAGGTATGGGGTTCGATTCTCTGTAGCTGCCTACTAGCAACTTTTTTTCATCTTCTAAGGATAAATGCACAATCTTACTTGGCAGTCTTCACTACTATACACACATATATATGTGTGGAGGGGGCATGCATGCCTGGCTCTTGACATCATGTGATACGCATGAATTAGTATTGCTGCCATACAAACAGTGTCATTCATTTCCAGTCTTCCATGGAAATATGACAAGTTTTGCAGAAATAATACCTTACTTGGAAATAAGTGAGAATTGGTGGTAGGAAGAGTGTTTGGCGATGGGAAAACTGCTTCAATAAGTGCTGTCGGACTCATGCAAGCATAGAAAATGTGGGAGTTAAAATTAAAAAGATAACGAGGAAACAACAAAGACTAATATATATTCATGTATATATATATATATATATATATATATATATATATATATATATATATATATATATATATATATGTATGTATGTATGTATATGTATGTATGTATGAATGTATGTATGTATATATGTATGTATCGTGGCACTTCATCGGTTACAACGATAAGGGTTCCAGTTTGTCCGATCAACAGAACAGCCTGCTCAAAAAATTAATATGCAACTGGCTGAGCACTCCACAGACATGTGAAGCCTTAACATAGTTCTCGGGTGTGACAGGGCTAGCCTTTAGAAATACAGGTACAACAGAAACAGGAAGAAAGATTGAGTGAAAGTTGTGGTGAAAGAGTAAAGCAGGGTTCGCCACCATCCCCTGCCGGAGCCTTGTGGAACTTTTGGTGTTTCACTCAATAAACACTCACAATGACCAGTCTGGGAATTTAAACTGTGATACTACAGCCACGAGTCCATTGCCCTAACCAGTGGGCCATTGCATCTCCACACACACACACACATATATACATATACACACATATATATATATTCATTACTAATTATTGTTATCTTCTATTATATGAGGTGGCAGACTCATTAGAACCAATTACCTTGTAGTATTTTCCAACTCTTTCTGTTTCTCTTTTACAATTCTCTTCTACAATTCTTCTGAAGATGTTAAAGCAAAAATTAAAGTACCAGTCATATAATGGGTAAGGTTGGCAATTGTAATCAACTAACTCCCTCTCATCAAATTTCTGTCCTTATACTTATGTTAGAAACAATTTTTCTACCTTTCTGTTGGTTAGCAAGGAAATACAACGGAGTGTATGCATGTGTGTGTGTTCATTCTTATAATGGAAATATCATATCCTGAAACTTGCATGTTCACACACACACACACACACACACACACACGCACGTACGCACACACTCATGTTATTGTTTTCATGTTTCTGGATTTTGACTCCAAAAATAAGAAAGAATCTTCACTTCAATCAATAGAGACATACCTGCAAGATGGAAAATTTAATTTTCATAAAGTTATCTCACCTAACAAAGAACTCTTTCACTGTTTTCGCATTTATCTTAAAAACCAACATTTTACATTTATTTTTTTTTTTTTCACTTTCTATGTTTTTGAAATTTCTTTTATAGATAGTAGCAACCCTTAGTTCAAGAAATATTTTTCTTCTATACATATATTTTTTATTCTTTTGCTTCAAAGAAATTTCTGAGAAAAATTGCTTAATTTAGCACATTATAAATACATTCCAAAATCTTCATTCTTTTTTTTTTTTTTAATATTTTGTACGCTATGGAATCATTAAATTTTCAAAAATGCCTTTTGAAAACCTTTGAGAATATAACGGAAGCACCAGTTTTGGTGTGTATTATTGAGGCTTCAAGGTTAAAATAATACGCACACAAACAAATAAATAAATAAATGTGCTTAGAAAAACAAAATTTAATAAGAAATTAAGTAAATTACAATTTTAACTTCATTTTTCAACACATTTTATTACACCTGCTTGTAAGATGAAGAAGCAAATTCTAAATTTTCAAAATAGCCATTTTCATTTTTTATATTTCAGTTATCTTTATCTTCATTCTGAAAATAGTATCAATATTTTTTTCTCTTTTTTTTTCAGTTATTTATTGTGATAGGTTATAATAACTAATTTCCAAACAATAGTATATTTTTTTTTTACTATTTATTCTTTAATTTTTTTTCCTCCCATGCAGAGAGCAAACACCTGTTGTTTCAAAATAGAACCACTGGAAATCTAATTCTTCTTATGTATTAAAAGTGCTTATTGAATGTTATAAGGAAGTTAATAATTCTGTATTCTTTTCATTCTAAGCTGTTTATCTCTCACTGTATTGAATTATAATGAAACCTTGAAGCATTTCAAGATTATAAAAATGAAAGTTACAGTTTAAGGAGCTCAGCATTTATTGCTTAAATACTCGAAATGGTATTATAATTCCAGAATACCATAAAAGTTTTATTGAAGAGTGAGACATAGCAGCACTTTGACATGTCTATTGTCTGTCGTAATACAACTGTGTTGCATTCGAAAAACTGCCAGCTGTTTGGTCATTTGACAATTATTGATCTGCTACTGTTAACATTTTCTATCACTGAGCATTTATAAATCTATTGATATTAAATGTTTCTTAGAGATATAAAATAGAAGTTTTAATGCTGATCCCATTCTTTAAGCATCATGTCTTAAAGAAAAAATATCTTAATCTTGTGAAACAACATCATAGACATATTAAATTAATATATTGTCTCACATGTTTTATTTTCAATTTTTCTGTCGCCTTGGAGTTTTTTGTTGTCTTTTTTTATTTCTCTATAGTAGAACAATTTAAAGTATATTCACGTGCTGAAGAAGCTGGTATTTTACAAATACCAATTTTCTCAAGTTTGGTCATGAAAAATATTAAGGAGAGTAGATTTAATGACTTCTTCTGACCTCCTGACCTTTAAGCAATGAATTCAGCATTTAATTATCACTTATCATTTATAGCAACTGAAAATATCAGCAACGAAAATTAAAAGATTTCTTTCAGAAGTTCCTTGTTATATTTTTAAAATAATTTCTACTCAGAGATATGCAGTAAGATGTCGACACTCAAAGGGAACACAAGTCCACATCTCAGTTTCACTAGCAACATTCAGTTGATAATTTCTTTGGGAAAAGAATGAATGTCTTTATATCCTATTTGATAATTTTCAGTTTTCATTTAAATAGAAATATAATTCCAAAAGTTTTATAAAAGCATGGTTGGCCCTTAGAAATTGGTTTTGTAGCAGTAGCTGGAGGCCAGGGAACCGTGGAGAAGACTGGTCAATGGGATCCAAATATGCTAAATGTGCCAGACACACATAGATACATATTAGGGGATGCTGAAAATCCCCAGGTTTTTAGGTAAAAGAAAATATAGAGGATCGGTTAATTGCGATTTTATTCAACATATTTCCCTCTCAGATTCACACACTTATTGCAGCAGTCCTTCAGTTTTTCTAAGCCCTATAAAAGAACTCGCAAAGGTTGGGTCTCCAACTAGGCCTTTTGTGACACCTTTAAAGCCAGAAACTTTACAGCATCCCTTTGTATATGCATAAGTATTATAACATTAGGCCACTAGTTTAATGGACAACCCTTGGCGACTTCCTTGAGAAATACAAGGCACTTGTCCCAGAATTTTTTGGTAGAAGAATACAAAGATGGTTACATCCTTTAATTTAAGAAAATTGGCTGCAACTACGTATATACATACATTTATATATAATGAGGGGACATATTTTATTAGTAATTTAGAAGATTGTGTGTACCTACCCCTCTTTAAATATACTGTATTTCAAATTTGTCCCATAACTACGAAACATCCTGCATATACATACATATATAAACAGATACGTGCATGCACATGTATACATGCATACACTCATGTACACATACACGTGTGTGTGTTGTCAGCCTAGTTATAATTAAGACAGTTGAGATAATTAAAAGATAATAGTTTGGACATTGATATCACTAAAGCTAAGCAATGCTTCTACTGTCAGCAACAACCATGACAATTTAATACTGATTATATAAGAACGATGACAATAATAAAGCAATAACAACATTTACGACCATAATACTGACACTAAGTATATTATTTACTCTAAGCCTGTATTAACGTTTCGGTCATCCTTTAATTGATCTCGTTTGATGTTCATCTTCGGTTTTGATAGCATTAAGTACTTGACAGGAGGACTGTGAATCGGCAGAAGTGTGGGAATACTGGCTAAAATACCTTGTTGTATATGTTACTGTTCTTTGCGTTCTGAGTTCAAATCCTGCTGGGGCCAGTTGTGCTTTTTATTGTTTCATGTTAGGCTAGAGATTATTTGACAGTTGGCAGTATAAAAGTAGCTGCGAGTATGAAAAATCTTCCCGTATATTTAAGTTGGGTTTGCCCCGGTCCATAATGAGAGTTAACTACAAGTATTGTGTAATGAAGTGCCTTGCTCAAGACACAAATGCACCACATGGTCTGAGAATCAAAACACCTGGTCTAACAATTAAGAGCTAATCACCTGCACCATTACATCATATGCATTCAAATGATGATGATGATGACATTGACAAGGATGATGATGATGATAATGATGATGGCAGTGGTAGTGGTGGGAGTGGTGGTGGTGACGATGATGATGAAGATGATGATGATGTTGGCATGCATAACAGATGTAAGCTTTATAAATTTTGGTAACAAAAGCGGCGAGCTGCCAGAGTCGTTAGCACACCGGGTGAAATGCTTAGTGGTATTTCGTCTGCTGCTATGTTCTGAGTTCAAATTCTTCCAAGGTCGACTTTGCCTCTCATCCTTTCGGGCGTCGATGAATTAAGTACCAGTTGAGTACTTGGGTTGATGTAATCGTCTGGCCCCCTACCCACAAAATTTCAGGCTTTGTGCCTATTTTAGAAAGGAGTTCATAAATTTTGGTAACAGCTTCCAGTGTTTAATTCCAAGTCACAACCCTCCCCACCCCCATTATTAATACCCTTAGACCTCATCATCATCATCTGCAGAGGGTATCAAGTAACCAGTGTTGGGTACTTTGCTTCAAAGTTTTCTACGATATCCTCGTATTTTACATATGAAACCAATGAAACCTGGTATTTGGATCAAAAGATCAAAACAAATATCACCTTCTGCGGAATCATTTATATCTAATATAATGTTTGGCCTGATCAATAATAGCAGAAAGAATGGTAAACACGTGTCATAACCTGTACAACAAAACAGAATTGTCTATTTACTCCAGACATGTACGAAAGAGCTTAAAAATCTTGCATTTCGAATTGAAATTTTTTAAAAAGAAAGAAATATAAGAAACTTACTGAGGTATGCTTTCTTTTTCTTTTCTTTTTTCTTTCTTTTTGTGTTTGGCATTAAAAAGTAAAACATAAAAAAAAGCTGTTGTTCTTGCAATGAAATCTGTTCAAGACAAAGAGTGGAATAAAAAGAATCAGCAAAAATCTTCCAGATATATATATATATATATAGTTTTTATTTATTCTTCACAACTTTTCTAACACCCCCACACACACACACACTTGCCCACATACATGTATGTTTATAAAGAAAGACATATATATGTATATATAATATTATATATGCATGCATGTATAAGTATATATAGATTTATACAGATACACATATGCACAGAATCACTCACACACAAATATATGTATATATATATATAGAGAGAGAGAGATAGATATATATATATATAAAATGCATATATGCACGTGCATATAAGGACATATACATATATACAGGCTTATACATACACACAGACTCACTCAGAAACACACATGCATACACACATACACACACATATATGCACTTATATACACACACATATATGTATACATATACATTCATACATACATACATATATATATACATATATAAATATACATACACATATATGCACACACATTCACATATATATATATATATATATATATACACACACACACACTTATGTGTCTACATGTGCATGTATACATGTGTGTGTGTATTGCATGTAGATTTCCTACATACAAGAAGAAAAATATTCCAATCAATCAGCATTGATTAGTTAGACTTGCGCACACATATCTATATCTTATTTTCGTTTTTATTGTTCCAGTGTAAAACAGACTTGTGTGAACTCAATGTTTGTTTATAGAACAGCACGTTACACACTTTATCATTGCTGTTGTCATTGTTGTTGTGGTGGTGGTTATTTTAATGTAGTGAAGGTAGCTTGGAGCAACAGTCATAGTGGTTTGTTTCTATTTATTTTTCAATAAATAAACTGGGCATTTGCCATTAACAACTTCCCACAGCATGTGGTAGGAGTGAGCGGGGGTTACAAAAGACAAAAAAAGAAAGACATAAAGAAACAGAAATCTTTATCTCAAATAAAACAATCTTATACTGTAACAGCAAAAACATATATACATATAGATATAGATATATATATACACACATATATATATATGCATATACACACCTCCGTACATATATACATACATATATAAATATCTCTCTCTCTCTCTCTCTCTCTCTCTATATATATATATATATATATATATATATATATATATATATATATATATATATATATATACACATATATATATACATACATACACACACACGCATGCATATATATGTACGTATGCTTATATGTACATATATTTGCATGCATACATACACATACGAGTGTGCACACAAAGATATACTACATCAGATATGTTAACTGAAGTATGGAAGCACAAATGTGTAACATTCAAATAACATAAAATACATGTTTGCAAAGAAATACAAAGCTTAACAGCATAATGCCAAATCAAACTATGGTAGCATATACAGTTGTAATCAAACATAAGAAAAAATAAACAAAATAAGCAGTAAATGTTGATGTTTGATGACTATTGTTATTATTATTATTATTATTATTATTATTAAGGTGGTGACCTGGCAGAATTGTTAGCATGCCAGGCAAAATGCTTAGCGGCATTACCCAACTCTTTACATCCTGAGTTCAAATTCCACTAAGGTCAACTTTGCCTTTCATCTTTTTGGGGGTCGATGAAGTACCAGTTATGCACTGGGGACAATGAAATTGACTAATCTCATTCCCCCAAAGTTTCAGGCCTTGTGCCTATAGTAGAAAGGATTATTATATCCTAAGGTACCACACAGCAGAACTGAACCTAGAATCATATGGTTGAGAAGCAAAGTTCAGAACCATTCGGCC
>NC_142940.1:5108710-5118710 GCF_046866305.1 Octopus bimaculoides
ATATCTGCTGCTGTCAGAGCGCCAATATATTATTCCCAATGGAAATGGTATATGTGTATTCCTGCTCTCTGCTCGTTCCGATAATACACTCTAACGAGACTTTATAATTGACCCTGCCTCACATACTTCATTAGAACGTTTAGAGATATTATATATAGATCTATATAGGCTGGTATACACTTCTAACAACGTCGAGGAGGGGGAGGAGGAGGAGGAGGACAACGATAATAATAATGATGATGATGATGATAATGACGATGATGGCAGTGATGATAATAATGATGAGACCAATGATGATGACGATGACGATGATGATGAGAGTGACAATAAAATAACGATGACGGTGGGGGTGGTGGGGTGGTGGGGGTGACGATGACGATGATAACAATGATAATGATAGTAACGATGATTATGCTCATGGTAATGGTGATGATGATGACGATCAAGACGATGACGACGACAATGATGTTGATGACGATGATGGTAGTGGTAGTGGTGGTGGTGGTAGTGGTGGTGGTGGTAGTGGTGGTGGTGGTAACAATGATGATGGTGATGAAGACAGCAGAACTTTATCAACCAGTGTTTCACTTTACTGAGTTCAAGCCCCAAACGAGATACCAATGGTCTGTAATTTGAAGCGAGAAGTTTATCTGAAATTTTACTGATCAGCTTTTCCCCCCCCCCCACTCCATTTTCTTTCCTTGTTTTACTTTCATTTTCTCTTCTTCTTCTTTCCCTTGGTAATAAGGGTGGGGTGGGTGAGATTTAGTGGAGAGAAGCTGCGATGGCAAAGTTGAATATATTGCCATTGTTGTTGTTGTTGTTGTTGTGGTGGTGGTGGTGGTGGTAACAGTTAGAAGAGATAATATTTCTAAGATGGTGGGAATGATAAGATGTTTATGACAATAAAGAGTAAAAAACGATAAACATTTCCATAACTGATGACGACTTTGAGGAGAAAAAGGACGATGAGGGTGATGACGATGATGATGATGATGACGACGATGAGGAGGAGGAGGAGGAGAAGGACTATCACAAAGATGATGTTGGTAATGATAAGTATGATGATGATGTTGACAATAGTGGTGATGATGATGATGATGATGATGAGGATGATGATGGTGGTGGTGGTGATGGTGACGTTGATGATGATGACAATGATGATGGTGTTGGTGATGATGGTGATGAGGATGCCGCCGCCACCGACGCTGATGATGATGATGTTGATCATTACAGTGATAATGTGTTAGATTTCTAGACGATAAATGAAAATATATGTGTGTGTATGCCTATATGTGTGTGCCTGTATGTGTGTGTGTGTATATGTAAGTGTGTGTGTGTGTGTGTGTGTGTAAAGTGTGATGTAATGTTAAAGTTCTTATCACAAGTGTATTAGTAACATCAGTGAAGCAAAATGTCTTTGTTTGTAAAAGCTAAAAACAGAAAATGATGAAGTCTATAGTGAAATTAGTAGACTTAATCCAAGCCAACCGTTTGGCCGAGTCATGAGAGTTTGTGGTATTTATTTCAGCTCTTTGCATTCTGAGTTCAAGTCCTGTTACTGTTAATTTGCTTTTACTCATTCTGGAGTCAATAAAACAAAATAACTATCAAATTACTGAGATCCTGGGGTCAATTCTTCACTTTCTTAGGGTTGGGTAGGTTGCATTGTGGGAAAGAAATATCAGGGCAGTGAGAATGGTGCTCACAGTATCTCTTTACTCCTACATAACCGTTTCCACTCCATCATGGTGGAAGAATATGGTTGATGAGAATCTGATTGTTTTTGAGACATGAAGAGATTTGTCAATTCCTAGTTTAATGCTTTTACCTGGGTCATGGACTCCTCCAGCAGAGTACTGGGGCTAATCTAATCCAGTGGCCCCCCTCCCTAAATATTTCGGGCCTTGTGGCTAGAGTAGAAAAGAATGTAATGCTGGAAGAAATACCACCAAGCATTTTGTGCGATGCCGTAACGATTCTGCTAGTAACAATTCTGCCAAAGCATAACACTAATTTCACAGGTTTATTGAAGACTTCTTTTGAAGCTACAATGAGGATACCTGGCCAGGTGAGGTAATGTCATACACAAATGGTCAACAGTGCATAAACAAGGATTGCAATAAAGTTGTACTAATTAATTATCACATCATTTTCTCTATTAAAATGCTATCACAAATTATGAATACGTATTTAATCGCATTAGGGTTTAGTATTTAATTAAAAATTCATTAATTATCTTTATTATCATCAGTCTGGATATCAGCTTTTAGTATCACACGTATGTTTGATCTTGCAAAATAAAATGTTCTTTAATAAACTATAAACCGTTCATATTATTATACAGTAATATTTGTTTGGAAATTTTTTAATTAGGTAGGATATTTTGCGAGAAAATTTATGTAATTTTTCTATTAAATCTTGTGATCATTTCACAAAAAGGTACGTGTTGTTGTTGTTGGTGTCATCATCGTCGTCGTCGTCGTCGTCGTCGTCATCATCGTCGTCATCGTTGTCATCATCACCGTTGTTGTCGTTGTTGTTGTTGTTTTCTGTGTCTTAGTCAGTCTTGATTAAAGAGTTTATGTAAACTGTCAGATTTTGTACTCTCTGCAGATTCATTCCTTCAGTTGTACCATGCCTCTGTCAGCATGAGATCTACACCTCAATAATGGTCATTGTCACCATCGTCATCATCATCATCATCATTGCTTAACGTCCACTTTTCCACGTTTACATGGGTCAGATAAAATTTATGAAGACAGCTTTTTTTCTATGATCAGATGCCCTTCCAAATTGCAAATAAGATCATATTTCCCAAGGCCAGGCATTTTTATGCAGAAGATTGCAACCAAAAGTTACTGTCTGTAGCACAATGAAACTGAGTTGCAACTATCGTATGATTTCAAGGTGAGGAGACACTAACACACACACAACTGCATATAAATGCATATACATGCATACATACATACGTTAATCGATGATGATAAATATGATATATGTAATGTATATTTATGTATATGTATATACATGACAGGCTTCTTTCACCTTCTGTCAATCAAGCTCACTCACAAAGCTTTGGCAGGCCTGGAACTATTGTAGAAAAACACTTGCTCAAGGTGCCAAGCAGTGGGGCTGAACCAAAGGCCATGTGAATGGGCAGCAAACTTCATAACTCTACAGCCATGCCTATCCCTTTTGTGAAGCTTTTTAATAATAATTCTTCCTAATTTGGGCACAAAGCCAGCAATTTTTGAGGTGGGAACTCCACTTACATTGCCCCCAGACTTGAACTGTTACTTATTTCATTGAATTCCACAAGAAAAAAATGGATGAAAGATAGAGTCAACTTCAGTAGCAATTGTACTCAGAACATAAAACGCTGAAAGAAACATCAAAACGTGCTTTTTTTTTAACCAATATTCCTACAATTCAACCGATCCACAAAGTTAACCTGTATTTACAACATTCCTATAACTTTTGAGCTGCATCTGTATTTGGCCGAAAGCACAGATGTATTCATCCTGGTTGTTTATGATTTCTTTCCTTTGCCATTTTCACCTTTTGTACGTGAGAAACTTTTGTATTCATTATGAAGTAGTTACATTTACTTAAAACAACTTTAGTTGCCTTTCAAAGAGATTTCCTCTTTCTGCTGTTGGTAACTGTCTTTAATATCAAGAGCATTCTTGTATTCTTGCAGCTTTTGAAGTGTAAGCCACTTAGGCTCTGCAATAAAGATATCAAAAACAATGGGAATTGTTTATAAGAGAAACTTCAATGACCATCCAAACTTTTAAACATACATATATGCACATATATAGGCATATACATACATATATACATGTGTGCATGTGTATGTGCATGTGTCTACACACACACCACTGTGTATATACATGCATATATATATATATATACATATATACCATCTTCACTATCCACCTCATCACCATCTCCTCATCATCATCATTTTCATCACCATCACCCTCATCGTTTTAGCATCCTCTTTTTCATGCTTGCACGAGTCAGACAGGAATTAGTTGAGGCAGGTTTCCTACAGCTGGATACCATTCCTGTCACCAACCTTCACCTGTTTTCGAGCTAGACAATATTTTCTCCCATGCTCAGATGTGATTTTCACTGAAGACTGAAGACAAACAACATTGTTTGTATCACAATGGCACTCATTTACTACAATCAAGTGCACACAAACACACATACATACATGTCCAAACACACACACACACATAACACACACACACACATACACTCTCTCTCTCACACACACACACACAAACACACTCACACTCATATATGCATACTGCCTCTGTTACCTACCTAACTGTAGGTTGTAACCAAACAAAACTCTCTATATTCCCATATATGTCTTTGGATGTATGGAAATATACAAGGAGTATTAATGCTGTGGTAGAATTCAAACTGAAATTACACATTATAGATAGATAGACATATAGATAGATAGATAGATAGATAGATAGATAGATAGATAGATAGATAGATAGATATGGTGACAATGATTATAACAAGGAGAGTGACGGTGATGAAAATTTCTTTGTGGAGAAAGTAGCATTAACGATACCACTACTACCACTACAACTGTGAGGCTGATGATGATGTAACAACTACTATGGTGATGTTTAAGATGATGATTGTCAATTTGCATGTCATTGCAACTCATAGACGATGAAGATGACAACAACAACAATGACATTGAACGATATAAAATAGACTTCCAATCAAAGGCAATAATACTGATGATGATGATGATGATGATGATGACGACGACGATGGTGGTTGTAGTGGTGGCAGTGGTGGTGGTAGTGGTGGTGCTAATTGACAACAACGATGATGGTGATGATGATGATGAAGGTGATAGTAATGATGGTGATAATAGTGGGGATGATGATGATAATGATGAGGAAAATGATGATGATGATGATAAATATAATGTGATCACTTGTAAGACATTCTATCAATCTGACAGATTCGATAACCTACCCTGTATAGTTTGAAATTGATATCAGCCAGTGCCAAAACTTTTTGTCTGTCAATTGTACTCCTCTGAACAAGACGTTGGCCTGAAGATCATTCAACGTGGCAGATTGGAAATAAAATAAAAAATATTATCCAATAACAGATAATAACTTGTCTTAATAGGATTCTAGTATGGTACTTCAAAAAATTCCAATTCACAAATGACACTGCTACATGTTAAATTCCTAATTCAGTCGTTACATTCCTACTCATCTTCCAGACTCCTATTCATTCCCTAAACTCATTCTCACTTGCTCAACCCATCACACCATTCATATAGTTCATACATATATAATTCAGGCATACATAGTTCATGTAGAGTGTTATGCAAAGCTCTTCCACAGCTAGTGGCTACCTGATGTCATCATGCAGTGGAAATGCTCCTGCTACTGGATATACAACAGGAATTTTATGGCATCAGTAGAGTTTATATAAATAGATAAATGATAGAAAATGGATAGATAGATAGATAGATAGACAGATAGACAGATAGATAGACAGACAGCTAGACAGATAGATAGACAGACAGCTAGAAAGATAGATAGATAGATAGATAGATAGATAGATAGATAGATAGATAGATAGACAGACAGATATGTTTTTATGCACCGATAACAGTAGATCAATATATGCAGAGGTAAGAAATGTTCTCATTGCAGGAAATTTGGAAATTTGGCAAAAAACAGGTGGAAATGATCCTTATTTTCAAAATGAAACAAATTAGACAAAATAAAGTTTTGCTTTTTCTATGTTCCTTTCAAAATATAATTCAGTACCTTTAACAGGACTTGAACCAGTCATTCATGAACCATATCTCTGGAATATCAATAGTGCTTTTTTTTTTTTTTTTTTTCTCAGGTTGTTACATTTTTCTATTTGTAAATGAGTAACACATGTTTGGAAACAAGAAAAATAAGTGGTTTCATGATAGCAGTCAATAGAAACATCAGCACAGAACATAATTTCAGGGGGTAATTTAACACTAACTGCAATGGAAAACTTTGGGGAGTACACACACACACACACACACGCACATACACACAAATGCACACACACTTTGATCTAAATATAACTTTCCTGGAGAGATGAAACAAACAGTCTGTTTGTATCTGAAAATACACTTTAATATACTATGTGTCACATATATTTTAGTAGTAAATATCATGGAGTAATCTAGGGAACCTGTTTCATTTCCTGGCTACAGCAATTTTATTTCAATTACATTTCTTTTTTTTTTTCAATTTCAATTTTGTATTTGGTTTGCACACACACACACACACATGCTGGTTCTGTTTTACTTCTTTTAGTATTATTAGTCAACTAATTAGCCAGTTAATTAATTAATAATAATGATGATGGTGATGGTGATGATGATAAAAGAAGTGAAATAGAATCAATGCATATATCTATTATTAGCATAATGACCCTCCTAACATACAACTAATTCAATTCATTTTTATTTTGGTAAGAACATCATGAACATCTCAACAGTCTGTTTTGCTATTTGAATCTTTCTCTTCCATGTCTTTGAAAGATTTAAATATATTAAGGAATGTTCTATAGGAAATTTCCATGTCAACATATACATCTTTAGTGTTGTCTAACCCATTAGCAATTATCTCCTTTCTCATTTCCTTCAGTTTAGTTTCTCAGATGATATTAAAACAATCCTCTATTTTTGTGTTTGATATTTAAATTTCTCTAGTTTCTTTTTTGTCTTTTTTTTTCTTTATCTAATGGAGTAGTACATAGAATTTCAGGTCAATTAGTTGCGGAGATATTGCCTCGTCTCTCTTTTGAGAAAGATTTTGGCCACTCCTAGTATCTTCCACTTTATTTTCCATTTTCTAGATCATTTTGAGATCAAAGGCATTGTTCTTTAGCAGTTCACAGTCTTTAACAAGAGAAAGAATTTTATGGACAATTTTCTGCAGAAAAATTCAACTTAGTCAATTTTGTGATGGCGTCAAAATATTTTATCTGTTTTGTATTTTATTCGACCAATTCCCCTTGCATGCCTTATACAAACAGTTTTGTTTGCTATGGTACATATATTTTATGAAAGACAGTAAATATATTACATACAATTATATAAATAATTCAAGCACTCAAAACTAATTAGTATAATTGTGTTAAACCGTGTCAAAGCTGAAGATGTATTTGTTAATCAATTTTATTGCTTATTTATCTTTCCAAACTGACAACTGGTCTGTTAAATGTCTCTAGACATACGTTGCTGCAACACATGCAGAAAATACACCCATACACACAAATAATTATGCATAAATGCAAACATAAACGCACCACTTATGAAAAAAATTAAACCATAACAGATGCACTCTAATATTCTACAAGAGACAAACACTAATTAATACGGCAATTAATTTGATGTTTATTTGTATTTCTATATAAAAATTTCATGCAATCACTAATATTTTCAGTTGCATTAAATCTTTACTTCAAATTCTATAGACTAAGTGATTTTAGTTTAAATTGTTCTATTTTTATTTCTGTATCATTGCAATAATGACTTGGTTGTTTATAAATAGAATAAATAAACAAACCAGCAAATAAACTAGTTCACTTTTGTTGTGTGTTCTGTTAGCAAAGCAATATTTAATTATTTCAACATGGTAACTTTGGAAATAGCACAGGGAAAAAAAACAAAAACAACAGCAGCTATATTTGACAGATTTTTTTTTCCTCTCCTTTAGTTTAATATTTTCACATAATTTGGATGAAGAACAGATGTAAAACAAAAGTTTCTCTATTTTACATGATTTAAATCCCACACAGGGGTTCCTTGGGGATTTTACTTCGTTCAATTATTTGCTTAGAATATGATACCACTCTTCCTAGTTCCTTTTGAACAGAATATTTTGGCAATTTTGGCAATAGACTCTAAAGAAAACATTTACTTCAAATAATTCTGTTGTATTTTACAAGAAACTCTTTTGGGGGGAAAAAATTGTCCCCAAAATTCTATCTAAACAAATATAAATTAATAAAAGTGTGTGTGTTTCTCAAAATAGTAACAGTTAAACTTAAATATGTTATTTCGATGTTACAATCTGAAAAAATGGTAAAATATATTTCTGTGCACAAACACTAGCATCCACATTTTAAAGGTTAAACCAAATTAATAATATAAAACATCTGCAACAATTTATAAGATTATTGTCGCTGGTGTTGCTATTATTTTTATTATCATTATCATTATTATTATCATTATTATTATTATTATTATTATTATTGCCATCATCATTATTATTGTATTTCTTTTAGATTTCTTCTATGTAATTCTATTATTAAAATAGTCTTGAACTGTCTATAATTATTTTCTATATAATTTTGATAAATGTTAAGCATTTAAAGAAAAACAGAAAGAGATAGTAATACTATAAAAAAAAGGCGGGAGGGATGATTCTATAACTAATCTGACAGATCTTTTGGAGATTAAATTGATTATGCATTGTTAAAATATTGATCTAATTTATGGGAGACTCTGCTCAGAGATAAATTTGCCTCTACAAATTTGAAATGTTTTAAAGAGAAAAAAATATGTAGCATAAAACGACGCATTTTTTGTGTTGCTGCGACATATTTGTTTCTACTGTTAGTATCTTGTGATTAAGATTTGGAACAAGGTTTAAAACAGGTTAAAATGTGTAAGCACAAGCATGTCTATGTGGCCAAGAAGCTTTTTCTGTAGCCATGTGGTTTTTGGTTACCAGTCATACATTGGGGTCAATGTATGACTGGTATTTATTTTATCAAACAGAAAGATGAAATGATGAAAAGCCAGTTCAATTTGACAGAATTTGAACTCAGAACGTAAAGACAGACAAAATTCCACCAAACATTTTACCAGTTCACCACCTTAACACAGAAGTATAACATTCTTTTCTACTCTAGACACAAGGCTCAAAACTTTTGAGAAAGGGGGGGGGCAATCGATGAGATCGACTCCCAGTATGCAACTGGTACTTAATTTATCAACCCCGAAAGGATGAAAGGCAAAGTCAACCTCCTCAGAATTTGAACTCAGAACATAAAAACTGACAAAATACTGCTAAGCATTTTCACCCGGCATGCTAACAATGCTGTCAGCTCGCTGCCTGGACAGAGTGTAATATTACCGACAACTCTGGGTAAATGAAACACAAAGTTAATATTAACCATACTTAAACTTAGGATTTAGCAGACTGAAGCTAAATAAATTCTGCCGCCTTAGATATCTGCATGGCCCCAACTCAATGAATAATATTCCAAATATTCTTTATCTTAAAACTGCACAGAATGGGGTTCCTCTTTTGTTTCAGTTCTTCTTCTTTTCTTTTAACTTCTTGACAATTATTGATAATATTGATTACTCTCTAGTTGCTGCCAATATTGTTCAACGGCACTTCGAAGAAATACGCTGATCACATTTCTCAGCATTCACTTACACACACTCTCTCCCTCTTTCTCTCTCAATCCTTTTTTCTCTCTGTCTTTCTCTCACTCTCATTGGCTTTCCTAGTCTTTCTTTCTCCCTGGCATTTATTTTTTCTTTATTTCCTTTTTTCTTTCTTTCTTTATCTGTCTGCCTATCTCTGTCTCTCTCACTTACTCACTTTCCCCCTATCCCTCTCTCTCTCTTTCTTTCTCTGTGTATGCATATGTGTGTCTGTATATATAAATATATAGTCATATGAGTGTGTGTACACGCACGCATGTATATGTATGCGTGTATGTTGTGTGTGTCTGTGAATGCATGTATAAATATATGTGTATGTATGGGCATCATCATCACTTAACATCTATATCCCACGTTGGCATACTTTGGACAAATATACACGCACACTAATATATATATATACACGCACACACACCCATATATATACACACACATATATATATATGTATATAATATACACACACATACACATTCATATAAGTACTA
>NC_142940.1:5121210-5148710 GCF_046866305.1 Octopus bimaculoides
ATATATATATATATATATATATATATATATATATATATATGCATGTATACACACACACACACACAAAGCTATAGGGAAATATTACCTTTATAAACAAGAAGGGTGGGGACAGGAAAAGAAAGGCATCTGGCCATAAAATCATGTTTCAATAAGCTACATCTAATCCATAGAAGCATAGAAAAGTGGACACTGAAAAGATGAGGAGGAGGAGGAGGGGGAAGAAACATATACACTCATTTACACATCTCTCTATCTCTCTATAGACAGATATGTAAGTATGTATGTGTGTGTGTGTGTATGTATACTTGCATGCATGTGTAGGACCACTAAATTGTAAAAAAAGGCAGGTAAGTGTTGGTAAGAGGCAAGGCAACAGACCAAAAGAAATGGGTCTGCACAAGTTTTAATCTAACTCATGACAGCATGAAAAAACAGTGGTAAAGCTGAACAAATGAAAAGATATTTGAATATGCACATATATTATTAATACTTATATTGGTTATGAAATTTCTTACTGGACAATAGTAACTTTACCAAGGCTAGACAGCCAATGGCATTTCAAAGCCAATAGCAATAAAATCTTAAAGCAATCTCATTGACTATTAATGTAAAACCCTCGTCGATGCTTACTGAAACTTTCCTCTATTGCTCTATCATCTTTAAGTTATTTCATATGAAGAATATATCTAACACTACATCATCATCATCTGCATCATCATCATCATTTGATGTCTGTTTTCCATGCTGGCATGGATTGAATAGTTTGATAGGAACTGGCAAACCAAAGAGCTGCACCAGGCTCCAATTGTCTGTTTTGGTATGGTTTCTACAGCTGGATGCCCTCCATAACATCAACCACTTTACAGAGCATACTTTGTACTTTTTACATGGCACCAGCACCTTTACTTCTTCCATGATACCAGTATGAGTGACATCAGCATGGATGCTTTTTATGTGACCCCAGCATGGGTTAGAGAAACTTTCCTCTGTTGCTATGTTCAATTCCTTCATTCCCTGGCTTTTCTTTACTTCCTTCCATTCCTTCACCAATTTACATTATACTGAACTCTTTGGCCCTACCATTTTTAAGCTACTTTATATGCAGAATATTTCTCACACTATATATTTCCTCAAAACCATTTGTTCCCCCAAAAGCATTTTTCTAACACCGTTCTTGTTTGTATGTATCAATAATAAACCATTATGAATTGAACAGCACTGGCTGGCTTCACTTTATTCTTCCCATTATTTATCACAGGAAGAAATAGGCCCATCTCTTTTAGTTCAACAAATGAATCTAAAATAATTGAGGTATTTCATCGAAATATCGATCAATCTCCCCAGCATGAGATGTCTGGCCTTTTAACCCATCAAATACCAAATTAATCTGCTGTCATTATTATTGTTTTGTATTGTTTTTTTAATAATCATGATACATAAGGGATTTCAAAAATCTCAATACAATTAGATTATGAAAACAAAATACAAACAACTTGTGTGACAAAATTGCCATTAATGGTGTTTCTCTTTTCTTTTTGTTGTTTTTACAACAACAAATTAGATATTAGAATGAAAGAGTTAACTAAGTACAAAGAATATCTGTATTTTCTGAGAATACTCTGTGGGATTACACAATAAACCATTTCATTTTGTTCTTTACAAACAAAATGTTATTTAGATAACAGATTTAAAAGAAGAAAAAAAATAACATTCAACCATTCAGTTGGTAACAATTCCAGCTCCAATGCAACCCAGCACCTTATTGGCTATTCAACTATGGCACACTTATGGAACTGGAATTGATTAAAATGGGGAGAGAAAAAAATGGAGGGGGAGTTAGAGACTGGGGAAAAGTGATTGTTGAACAACTGGCAGGGGTCAGAATTTAATATGGGAGGAGAGGAAACAGGGGTGGGGGAAATGAGAGGAATGGGGTTGATTCTAAAATAGAAGCTGGAATAGCTATAGGAAAGATAAATCAATACAGATATGAGAGTAATGGTGGGAAAAAAATGGTGCCATAACTCACAGATTTGAAGAGAATGGTGTTCTTAGTAGAGTGGGAAATGACTGTCTAGCTAAAAAAAAAAAAAGAAGTTCTATTAATGGCAGTGGATCATATCTACCTCAGAATAAACTTTCTTTTCTGAGAATAGGGAGAAGTGAGGTCTTAGGAGAACTGAATGACAGAAGGTCTTCAGAGAAGAAACCCTTGCCATTTAAACCAGCCATATTCAGTCCAAATATTTTCCCTCTTTTATGTTGAAACTGGCCAGATCCAGCCTCTCACATGAACCCTGCAATGTCTTTCTAAAAATAAGCAGTCACATCTTCGAAATATCAAAGCTATGGAATAATACAAGATTAATTTTATAAAATGTAAATAAACAAGTATTATATTTGATCAAGTAATCTGAATGTTAATGGGTTAATTCCTTAAACTTTAAGGGGGCTCAGCTGACATCTAGATCAAGGTTCCTGGAGAACCCTCTGCTGCCACATTTTGTGTTACTGTTTGTGTTGAGAAGACAAGAAATGAAGTACCTTGCTCAAGGTTACCATGCACTGCATGACCCCAGATTTGAACTCATGCTTCTAGGATTATGAGTCCAACACCCTAACCACTAACAGCATACTTTCACTTGGCTAAGAATGTAGAATATTAATAATAGAAAGATTTCCTTGATGAGCTAAGCTTGGAGTTAATAACAATAAAATCCAGCAGAAATCTATTGGTACTTGCAGACAAAACAAGGAATTGATATGAGGTAAGCAGAGACACAACAACCTTTTGCACAAAAGCAGAACAAAATCCAATAAAACAAGCAGCGGCAACACAGAAAATGAAATCAACACAGAAGTCCAAGTGATAACTACAAAACATAACATCTAAGACAGCCTTAGAAGTGATAGTTTTGTGTATTATGGCTTGTTTCGAGAATTATATAGAAAAAAAGAAAGAAAGAAGGGAGGATCAAATATAGACTATTGGTAATTAACGATATTAATAACAACACAAACAACAATGCCAACTACAATTCTTGAACTAAGTACTACTACCAATGATAATAGTAATAACAATAATGATGATCATCATGATAATGACGTTAGGAATGATGATGATGATGATGATGACGATGATGATGATGACGATGACGATGATGAGGATGATGATGATGAAGATGATGATGATGACGATGATGATGATGATGATGATGATGATGACGATGATGATGATGATGATGATGATGAGGTTAGGAATGATGATGAAGCAGAATTACTTTATAAACTTGACAAACTTAAATGCTACTCCATAAAAAAAATGCAGCCTTCATCACACTGAAGGATATAAAAAAAAAAAAACTTTGAAGTCTCGCAGAACTGTAGACTCATTAATCTAAGCAAAAGTGATTTTGGTAAAACAATCTTAGATTAATCACTGACAATGTAATCTGCGAATATGAATCTGGGAAACAACATTGAATCAATCATCACATGTTTCAAAAGGGTCAAAAGCCAAAAAAAAAAAAAGATAAAAAAATAATCTAATTTGATATTGTTGATTATTATCCTTCCATAAACCAAAAGATTTTTTCCAAATGCCATAAATTTCATCAGAAGATGCTGTAATATCACAGAAAGCAAATTGAATGTCATTATACATGTTTGACAGATCTCATACTTCCTAACGAAGACGCTTGTTGGGTTTAGAATGACAGAACAGGTAATTTTGACGTTGCCATGGGGAGCTTTGAGATCAAAGCGTGCATGCTGGAAAGCTTGTTTCTGTTCTATGAAATGGAAAGCATTTCTAATGGCTTTAGCACAAGTATGTGCAGAGAAGACAGGCTCATGATTTTCAACACAGAAAGCAGCCACACATTTGAACCAGTAAATACAACTTCAAAAATTCTGTTTGAGTCCTTTAGGAAACCAAACAGACCTGGTTGTTTAGCCATACATAACCCAGTACCATCAGAATATATTAGTAATGTTTGAATGCTTCATCAGCAAGAGGATAAGTTCAGTATTCTGTCATGAAGCACAGGATTGTAGTGTTCAACAGTGGACCACTATCATGTAGCTGATACCCAGAATGAACAAGTACTCATGAACACCATCTAGTAACCACAGTAAAGATTAAGAAAAGAAATATTACATGGTACAGCCCACCAAATAACATTGTGTAAAAATATGACTTGCCCAATGTTTACTGAAGGGTAACTAACTCCCCAGTTTGTCTAATATAAAGTACAGTAAGATAAGCTACAGTTGTATGAAAAAATATCTGATGGCATTCACATTTACAAAGCAAAATACTAAATGACCAAATGTAGAGCTGGCATGTTATTGCAGAAACAAAGAATTCTACATCCCAAAAGGCATACATTTTCTATAAATATTGTATACAAGGTTGATGACTCCACATTAACAAGCTATATCAAGTTCGCCAGCTACATTGATTCAACTCCTTCAAATGTTGCCTGCATCAGAGCAATAGGTCATTCAATCAGCCCCACTTGGAGAATACCACAGCATTTTCAAAGCACATTTGGAAATTGAGAAACAGAAAAGACATTTCCAGCATCTTATAATCAGTGTTAGATAAGACGCAGGAATTTGAAAATAGATCATAATCCTGAATTCTGTCTCTACAATAAATACCATCCCACCACACTCTTAAATTAACAGAATGAACTAATCTCATTTTGCCAACACATGTTAAAATTCTTTATGGATAATTTCAAAGAAGACACTCCTGATACATGACAGTTTACAACCAACAATGTACACTGCCGATAATCATCTGATTAATTTCAATCCTGAAGTTACATAATAGTTGACCAACTGAACAAAACTACAGTTTGAGTTATGTAATTACAGTTTATTTCACATAGATAAGATACACCCAATTTATGTGCATATAAGTGTGTGTGTGTGTACAGATATAATAAACACAAACTACACACACATATATATACCCACACACATCATCTATCTATCTATCTATCTATCTATCTATATATATATATATATATATATATATATATATATGCGTGTGTGTATGTGTGTGTGTGTGTATTACATATATATGTTCCTACACACATGCATGTGCATGTAATAATGACAACAACAACAACAGCAATGATAATAATAATAAAAAGAATAATAATAATAATAATAATAATAATGGATATGATAATGATAATGACAAAAGAGTTTTCCATCACATCTGTGTGTATGCATGTATATTTGTGCATATATACATACATATATATATATATATATATATATATATATATATATATATATATATATATATATATATGTATATACATATTTACATACATGCTTATAGGTATATATGTGTGCGCAAACATACACACTCACACACACACACACGCTCTCACACACACACACTCACACACACACATATACTATATCCACACATACACACAATGACAAACCATGTTCATTCGCCATTAAATAAGTTCAGCTCATTTAATGCAGAATGAACATAGCTTAAAATGAGGAAAATTTAATGCTTCCTCAAATGTTCTCCATAAATTGTATTCAATATAAATATATTTGTATACATAAATTTATGCATATATACATTCCCTAATCTCGTTTTTAACAGAAACCACTTCTGAATGTCAACTCCCCTCCTATTAGAGCTATTGATTTTGACAGAAATAACTTTACAAATGGAAACTGATTGATTTTCTGCTCCAATCCTGCCTCTTTAACACACCATTCCTTACTTTTATTAAAACTGATAAATAGATTTGGCTATCTTATTTCAAATGAGAAATTAGATATTAGATCTTGCCCACATACATACATGCATATATATATATATATATATATATATATATATATACACACACACACACACATATATATACACACACACACATATATATATACACATATATATATATACATTCATAAATATATACATACATATATATGTATGTATATATATGTGTATATGTATATATATATATATATATATATATATATATATATATATATATGTATATACACAAACACACACACATACATATGTATATACATTTATATATGTGTGTGTGTGTATCCAACCCATCCAGTATGGAAAGTGGATATTAGATGATGATGATGATGATGATATATTTATACACTAATATTGAAGAGTGAGAATGAGTCTTGAACACCCCATTGGTGGATAAATATTCTTTATTTGTGGGTTAACAAGGGTACACCCCGCCACACACACATACATGTGTGTGTGTGTGTGTGATATTGGGTTTGTGCATGAACATATGTGTATGCTTGTGTGTGCATGTGACAGAAGGAATAAATGTGTTCTTTTGTGATTCCACATACACAAGCATACCAATGTTCTCATGAATTGAGCCCAGTTAGTTGGAGTTAACCTCTCTATCTATCAGTCAGTTTGTCTTCATCTCTCTTTGTAAGTGTTTATCTATTTATGGCAATTCATATGTAGTCACACAGTCTGAAAATGTATGTAGAATATCTGATTTTGATCACATTACTATGTACTTAGCACATACTCCACCACACATTCTTTTCTTGTACCCTCTTGTAATTAAATATGCAGAACTAAATTTGAACTTATGATCTTAAATTGTATTCTGAAATTAAGTAAAAGACAGTTGATACTCTGCAAGTTCCACAAGTGCATTGTTAGAAATGGTAATAATAGAGTGAAGGAATGCACTAGAACTTTTAGAAATGGAAAAATAACAAAAACAATACTAAAACACAATGAAGAACAACTGACTAAAATTAGAAAAATAATTGAATTTTATTTCGTCGTTCAAAAACTTACTTTCTGTCATTTTTTAACAGATTGGATAGGTATGCAAATTTTGTCATTATCATTGATTTTAGGTGAAATGTATTTATAACTACTTTGTCTCATTCAAAATATTTTATTTTTAATTGAGACTGACAACTATTTTCTGTCAAGAGATTGCGAAATAGCTAAGAAGTCTGTGTTCATAAACAATAATTCTGACAGTTCAACCTTTCTTCTTGGAAGTCTGTTACTGAGAGACTTACTCAAGGTTTATGCTCTCACTTTCCAGATAGGCAGTGCATATGATAAAAACGGTACCCAACAGCAATTTGAAAATTTGTCAATGTTCATATCTGCAAAGCCTATTAAATTCCTTTCAACATCGGCAAGAAGAGAATGTCAAATAGAAAACCCTGCAGATTTATAGTATTCCTTAACTATTATTTATGATAATTCTAAGGAGGCAAACTGACAGAAGCATTAGCAAGCCAGACAAAATGCTTAGCGGTATTTTGTTTGTCTTTACGTTCTGAGTTCAAATTCCACTGAGGTTGACTTTGCATTTTATCCTTTCAGGATCGATAAATTAAGTATCAGTTGTGTACTGGTGTTGATCTAATCGACTGGGCCTTTCCCCTAAAATTTTGGGCCTTGTTCCTAGAGTAGAAAAAATTATTTATGATACCTCTTTAAAGATAATCATTTCTTCATTGCCAAACAATTTGAATTTTTCTCTTCGAAATGACTATTGAAAAATGGTATCAGTGATATATTGGAGTTATTTTATTCAAATACAAACAGTTTTGGCATAGTTAGAAGAAATTATAGCTAAAATAAATTGGTAGAGTGTCAAAAATGGTAAAGTGCCAGAAATGGTACCATTAAACAAAGAAATTATTTTAATGTCTATTCAAGCATTTATTTTGCTTTATGCAAAGACTGCTTGTTTTATTGATGCAAACAAAAGGTTGCTTTAATTTATGTATTTTTCCATCTCGTGCTGGCTGCCCATCACCGTTAGGCAGGCCCTAAAGGATGTATTTTCTACTGTGGGGAAAAAAGGTCATAGATGATGAAATTTGAACTCAGGATACAAAGATTCAGGATAGCTACTGTAATGCATCCCATCAATTTGTCTAACAAATCTGCCAAACTACCCTACTAGATTGGTACTTGATTTATCGACCCTGAAAGAACAAAAGACAAAAGCTGATCCCAGCAGGGTTTGAACTCAGAGTGCAAAGATGTGCACCCTATCACAGTTGACTTTACGTTTCATCCAACTGGAATCAATAAAATGAGAAGTAGTCAAAACCTCAGAATGAGTCAGTCAACCAGATTCAACGTATGTGGTTTTGTAGAGTCAACCATATTTGCCTATTCACAAAGTGAGGCAGAAAAACTTCCCATATGCAGCAGCAGCAGCAGCAGCAGTAGTAGTAGTAGTAGTAGTAGTAGAGGCAGCAACAGCATGTTTCTAAGTGTTATTGTGCCCCTCCCCCCATAATCTTTTCTACTCTAGGCACAAGGCCCGAAATTTTTGGGGAGGAGGCCAATCCATTAGATCGACCCAGTACGCAACTGGTACTTAATTTATAGACCCTGAAAGGATGAAAGGCAAAGTCGACCTTGGTGGAATTTGAACTCAGAACAATCAATTATGGCCCCAATAATGCAAAAAAGACAGTAAAGTAGCATCAATAACTTTTGTGGAGTTGGTTGTGAGAGGCTGTGAGATGCAGCCAACCGTTACCAGCTGAAACAAATGATGTGTGAAAGGTTTTTGCCTCATCCTGTATTTTGTGACGTTGTGCAAATAAATGGGATCCATGTTTCATTCTTATAAACCTATATTAAAAGTTGATCATTGAAATTAATGCAACAGGCTTAATTCTTCACGTTCCAGACATTTTTATGTCATTTAATGACATCAGCATTCAATGTCATGTTTTTATGTCACCTTTATATCTCAATCTAGATTGGAATGATCATCGCAGATATAGAATCAGTTTTTATTCAAAGCAACTGACCTCCAAGATAGATTGGAGACCGTATCTTACTGTACATTCCATTTTGGGAATGTTTTCAAGAGCTGGGCATCCTTCCTGCCATCAACCACTTTAGTGCATATAATTCTATTTGTTTATGTACATAGTGTGATATACATTAAAGAGAAGGGTATTATATGATCATATCAGTTAAACTAATATCAATTTATATTCTGTGACCGAAGTTCTAAAGGTGACTGACAACAGAATAATTATGAAAGATTATTAATTTCTTATATGTTCAGATACCTCAGATTTCTAAGAGTGGAAATTAGATATTGTGGTGCTTATATCATCTCTAAGGGCTTTATGACCAAAAGGTAATTAAATATTAGTGAGATTCACATAGATATAATGTGGATGACCACAGGATATCTATCAATGTGCATTATATATGAAGATATTTGTAATGAGATTAAAACATATTTCAGTGCATCACTTGAGTTCAGTATGGACTCCAGGAAAAGAGGGTATATACGAGGGGGTGCTGAAAAGTTCCTGACTTTAAAGGTATTGCAAAAGACCTGGTTAATGGTTCAACCTTCCAAGTTCTTCTATCTGGCTGAGTAAAATTGATGGACTGCTGCAATAAGTTTGTGAATCGGAGAGGGAAATATGTTGAATAAAATCATAATTGACTGATCCTTCTCTTTTTGTTTTTACCAAAAGCGAATAATTTTTCAACACCCCAACGTATATGATTAAAAGAAACCCCATTACTCAGTTACATAGGACTTTAAAAGCCCCATGTGTGGTGATTTTTTTTTTTTTTTTCAATACTGGATATATATTTCATGTGGCATTACATTATTGGTCTGATGGAGTTTAGCAATTTTTCGACAAGTACAGACTGTAAAATGCATTGACTGTTTTCATAATGTCCTGTTCACTGGGATTTTAAGTAACTTGTTCACTCAGAAAATAGAAGTGAATTGATGAGGAAAAAAAAGAAACAAAAAGTTACAGCTTAAATTTGATAAAGGGCTTTGAGTGTAGAAAAAAAATAATTCATTCTTTATAATAAATTGAAAGAGGAAGATTTATTATGATATTTACATTATCTTCTTAAAAATATCTTTGGCACATTCAATAATGTTGCTAATGGTTGATACGGAAAAGTCATTTCATTAAAGAAAAAGAAAACCTACTTTAAATGGAATTGATAAATGTATTTTTCTGATGAATTATGTTCGCTGTAGATAATGGAAAGGAACTTCTCATCACCATTTTTAACCAATTTCCTTCTCGCCCTCAAATTCCCCTTCTTTCCTGCAATATATTGATAGAGTGTCTGTCGTCTTAGGTTTTATAACATCGAAATAAATTATACCCGTTGCTTGCTGTTTACCCTTCAAAATTGCATCTGGAACGTTCTTATTCCATTCCTCAAGCATTATTTACTAAGCACTTATTTTTCCAATTTCTACTTATTCCCATATGTTTTTCTCTGTGTGTATGTGCATGCGTGTGTGTGTGTGTGTGTGTGTGTGTGTGTGTGTGTGTGTGTGTGTGTGATGTGATTGTGTGTGTGAGTGTTTACAATGCTGGTTGTGAGTCAAAAAGTATTACTGAAATAAATGATGGAGTTCATAGAATAGACTAAAACCTTTGAAAACAGTGCCCCAGCATGGCCACAGTCCAATAGAAACTAATAAAAGAGAATATATTTATGTGTGTGGATATATATATATATGTGTGTGTGTGTGTGTGTGTGTGTGTGTGTGTGTGCCTGTATTGTAAGTTTGTAATGGATAAAAGCCTAGTATTCCTTATTTAGTATTCAATACAAACAATTGCCTGGTTATCCTTTAAGACAAGCACTCAAACTTAAACAAGTCCGCTGGTGCAAGAACTCCAAGTACTATGCACACACACACACACACACACACACACACACACACACACACATATTATATATATGTATGTGTGTATGTATATGTATCAGCTTTCTCTAATTTTGGCATCTGACATCAGTATTTTCAAACCTACTCATTTTGGCAGATTTTCTATGGCTGGATGTCCTTCCTGTTGCTAATCTTCACCAGTTCTATGCAAGGCAATCTTTCCCCGTGGTTGGCCAGACATGTTTCTCATGGAAGATCGGAAACAAACAACATCACTTGTATAATGGTGATGCTCAATTACAAATATTACATCATATCAAGACTAACAGACAGAAGCATGCACACACACAGACACACGTACGCACGTACACACACACACACACACACACACACACACACACAGCAGTTTTCCTTCTTTCAGTTTCTGCGAATTAAATCCCCTCAGGGCTTTCGTAAAAGACACTTGCTGATAATGCTGTGTAATCGGACAGAACCTAAAACCATGTGACTGGGAAGTAAACTTCATAACCACACTGCTGTGTGTGTGTGTGTGCGCGCATGCATGCACATGCACATGTGTTTGAGTGTGTGTACATGGTTCAATATAGATTTCTTTGCACATTATTCTGTTGAATTCATGGAATTTAATATAATTTTAATGACAAAATATTTTAACAACATAAATATATAACTCACTTTGGAGTATTTTACAGAGGAATTTGATGTGCTAAAATTTAAATTCCATCATTTGTAGTTTACAGTATTCTATTATGTGTTTTACAAGAATTGGAGTGTTGCTGTTTTTAGCACAATCAGACTCAATAGTGAGATTTACTTTACTTATAATTTCTTCATGGGTTGGCTTAGAATTAAAAAAAAAAATGCAGCATGTTTTGCAGAAGGAATAGTTTGAAATATTTTGAGAGTTGGCATCATGTGATAACAGAAACAAAATTACGAAGAACATATTTGCAAGGATTCTGTAGAATATTAACAATAGCATAACACACTGAGCTATCCACATTAATATAATTTTAATCCAATTTCATTATTTGGAAGTTTTATGTCATGCAATAGCAGAGTTGTATGAATAAATGTATGGTTTAGATGTTTCCTTTGAAGACTGTCGGTATATTTTCAGATCTATATATATTCTAACTATTATAATAGCAACAAATTAGAAATGAATATTTTTGTTTGCTATTTTATATCATTTTGAAATTTCCTCACCGGAATTGGATTGGCAGATATTGCAAATGAAACCATTTGTACAAAGTTATTTCATAGCTAAATTCTATTATAAAATTGGAATAACTTTAAACAGTACGCCACTACTTCTCATGCTATCCATTTGTGGATTTGTTGATCATCAAATCAATTTTATTTAAACTTATTAAACCATTCAGCATTCCATGTTTTTATTATATTATTCATTAACAAACCTTCTTTGATTCTAATTTTTTTTTTAAGTTTTAACTGCTATTTTTAACTAGTATTTAAGCAGTTTCATCTAAATTCATGTTCAATGAAATAACTTTGAAATGTTCAAGAACAGTGTTTAAAGTCACAGACAATTTAGTGTAATATGCTTTACGTATGAATCCTTCTATTTCTCTTGTTCCGTATAAATTCTTTTCAATAAACCATAAAGTGAGGTTAAGATTAATTAATTAAATAATTAAGATTAATTGGTAATTAGATTGATTTACTAATTTTCCATGAAGAAATTTCATTAGCAACTTCTTACAAATATTCTCTCATATATTCTTTCAGCTCTCTGCTAGTTCTATCAGTCGCTCCCTACCAATAAGAATCCTCACAACCAAATACGATTTATTGATGGTGTATCCCACAGTTATATCACAATCGATTTGATGCTAATTAATATATGTATTAGTACTTCTATTCTTAATGAGGTTAGGAATTTTTAAATTTAGAAATAAAATTGATTTACTACATTGGCTTAAAGCCTCAAATATATTTGTGGGCAGAGAGAAATGTGATTAGACGATGTTCATGCTGACATTGTGGACTTGTCATTCTGTCTCTTCATTTTTGCTGGTTCTGTATCAAAAGGGATGAATTGACAGAATCCTTATAGTATTGGTCAAAAAGGCTGTATTTGTTCCAGCTGTTTACATCCTAAGTTCAAATCCTATTGAAGCATATTTTCTCTTTCATCTTATGATGGATGATAAAACAAATTTGAACTCATAACGTAAAGATTGACAAAAGGCCACAAAGCATTTCGCCCAGCATGCTAACAGTTCTGCCAGGTAACCACCTTATTTCATTTTATAATACTGAAAAATCGTTAAGGACTGAGGATTAGAAGAATCGTTAATGTAGGGAATAAAATGCCTTGCAGTATTTAGTATTACCCTTCTATTTTCTACATTTTAACCCCATCAAGGTCATCTTTGATTTTCACCCACCAGGGGTGAAAAAAATAAAGTACCAAACAAGCACTTGTGTCAATATAATCTACTATACCCCTCCTCCAAAATTTTTGTCACCTACCTATGTTAAAATTAATATTCAATGTTTCATCTGATATTTTTTACTGAAATATTTTAAATACAATTTATATAAAAGAACATTTTCTTTACATTATTTACATTATCTACATTTGACGGATATTCGTCCTCATCTTGTTTGTTGTTAACACAACGTTTCGGCTGATATACCCTCCAGCCTTTGTCAGGTGTCTTGGGGAAATTTCGAACCTGGGTTCTCATTCCTATCGATGTTACTATTATTATTATTATTATATTATTATTATTATTAATCAGGCTGGAGGGTATATCAGCCGAAACGTTGTGTTAACAACAAACAAGATGAGGACGAATATCCGTCAAATGTAGATAATGTAAATAATGTAAATAATTCCTCATCTCTTAAATATAGAACTGCAACATTTTCTTTAACCATCATCAAATTTTTTTTATACAATAATTTATTTTTTGAATTTGATTAAGTTAGGAATATATTTGCACTTAGTTTTGTTTATTTATATATTTTTCACTTCACACCTACTCAAAATCCACTTCTCTGATCAAAGTGTCAGCTATTATATGATATAAATATCTTTCTTAGAGTTATGCCAACCTTAAATTGGTGAGGTCACATTGCTAAAAGGTTTTTCATTGACATAATTCTTTCTAGCAAAACACTTTAGATCTACATTTCTGACATATATAAAACTTATGTCGTAGAATGTTTGATTCAATAATCACAACCTATAATGATGACATTTGTCTGACAATGGTCTTTATAATTTACTATTATCTGTACTTCTCAAAGTTGTTTCTTATATCATCTACACTCAACTGATAAAACTCAACTGACACAGACTAATTCTTGCTTCTCAAAAGAAATTTTAATTATCTTAATTCAGGAGAAGAACATACGTATTTTTGTGGTTGTCATAAAGTAACAATACTTCTGAGAAACTTATATCTCTGTTGCCTGGTTCAGCAAAAGCACTGGGCTATTACCTATCTTTAGCAGAGTTTACTCTGTTGTAATCATTCAAGCCACTCTTCCTCTTTCCCTCTTTTCCACCAGTCTTGGATGCCCAGAAAATAGTCAAAGGCAATGCCAGTCCATCATTGACTGAGTCGTTACAAACAATTGTAAATTCTAGTATTTCCTTATATTGCTAATCCTTTGCATAAACCCAAAGTTAATCTTAAGAAAATTTTAATTTAGCCTAGTGTCTTAGAGTGGTTAAGAAGTTTTCTTCCCAACCACATCATTGCAAGTTCAGTCCTACTGTGTAGCATCTTGGATAAGAATCTGTTACCATAACTTCAAATCTACCAAACTCTTGTGAATGGATTTGGTTTACAGAAACTGAAAGAAGCCCATGATATATATTTTCTTTTATCCTTTTATATGTTTCACCCCTAAGGCTGTGGCCATGCTGGAGCACTGCCAACATATGTGTGCATGTTTGTGCCTCCTTGTTTTGGCATTGTGGGATAGTTGTTAATGAGTGTCACTATCAGACAAGTTTTATTAGAAGTTCACTTCTAATATTCTGTAGAAACATGCCCAGGAAAATATTATTTTGTTTGGAAACTGATGAAGGTTGGCAACAAGAAAATTGACCTCAATAAATTCCATCTCACCCATGCAAACATGGAAAAGTGGACGTTAAAACGATGGTGATGATGATGATGGTTCTGCATATCACTTAGTGTTTGTGAAATTTTAACTCACAATTTATATTATTATTACCAGCAAAAATGGCAATTCATTTGAACCTTAGTTTAAAGCAACTGGCAGAAAAAAAATTAGATCTAATATTACAGAATTCCTCTCCAAAGACTGAATATTTATACTCCCTTGGCCAAAGCTATGATTTACTAAAACGTGTTTTTTTTTTGTTTCTTTTTATTTGTTGTTGTTGTTGTTTTGGAATTACAACTGTAAAGTGGACAATGTTAGCGTTAGAATACATACACTTGTATACATGTGGACACATACACACAATGATTAGGAACAATATTTCAAATTGCTTCCGATATTTTTTTTATCCTTACTTAAAGAAAATGGCTATTTCTTTTGATCAATTGTGGTCCATAACTTTGATTATGGCATTATTTGGGTCCCTGTAAATCCGGTTCTGCAATAAATGGAAATGAATGATAAGATTTCTCATGACATCATGATATGGTATTCTATTTCCATGGTCTAATGCTGTTACCAATCTTTATACATTCACATGCATTAATTTTTATGCTATTTATTTCTTTATTTGAAAAAGGAAATTTTTCTCAACTATTTTGGCTAGTTCTGAAGATATAAGACATTGCAGAACAAGCATTTAATCCATCATTCATGAGTTCTGTCTGTGATCTTGATCATGTTATCAGCAGAAAACACATTTTCTGTTTTCAAAATCTCTATGAACTGTGTATGGAATTTAGTAAATCCAGCTTCAAAGTTAGAAAACATTTTCTTCTCTTCAAAAATAATACAAAAAAAAATCAATTTTGCTAAGATTAACTTTGGTTTTATGGTGGAATATAGTACCTTACTCTGGAAGTTTAAATTTCTCAAAACTTTTCTTTCACTGATTTCAAAACTACGTCACTGATTTTCGTTTGTGCATTAAATTAAATATATTTCTTTTTAAGTTTGTATAATTTGCATTGAGAAAGAGAGGAGAAAAGAATAAACGATTTTGATCTCATTAGACTTTAATAAGTAAATCGTCATCAAACATTCATCAAATGCCAAAACTGTGTAAAATGTTATACTCTCCCAAATAGATTTGACAATAACTTATTCTTGTCTAGAATTGGCTGTGGGGTAGTCAGCCTTGGCTATGTTCATTGGTTGATAAATTTTCAAGGCTAAGCAGTATGATTTATTCATTTGGCCTATCATTATTATTATTATTATTATTATTATTATTATTATTATTATTATTATTATTATTATTATTATTATTATTATGTTCCATTTTTGTAAATCTCAAACAGATTTTAATGATCATGGTAATTCAATTAGGGAATCGTCAACAAGTCAACAATGATCCCTTGCTGCTTCTTCTCCTGTGCCTTAATACAGACAAGACTTTTCTTAAAATCCTTGCTGTGCCAAGAAGTGTTTGTCTCCTGCATTCTCTGTAAACCTTGCACCAATTCCAATTTCATTTACACGGTTCTCAAGATTCTACAATATGCATCTCACTGCTCCAATCACCACTGAAATCCCTAAATCCGTCTTCATCCCCCACCACTTTCCAATCCCTTCCTTCAGTGACTCATACCTCTTAGAATCATTAACATGCCAGGCAAAATGCTTAGCAGCAGTTTGTCTGTCATTACATTCTGAGTTCAAATTCTGCCGAGGTTGACTTTGCCTTTCATCCTTTCAAGGTCGATAAATTAAGTACCAGTGAAGCACAGAGGTCGATGTAATTGACTAGTCCACTCCCATAAAATTTTAGGCCTTGTGCCTGTAATAGAAAAGATTATTATTATTATTATTATTATTATTTTCATGTTTAATACAGTTACACGTTACATGTGCATGTAATAACAAAGGACTACAATTTAATAGGCAACAATAATTTCATATATGCTGCTGCTTTGATTAAATTCTGTAATTGTTGTCCAACATTACAGACAATAACAAAGAACTCAATACTAGGAGAAGAGTATTATAAAAAAAAAGTAAAGTTGAAAACAGTTCAAAAGCAGACATATTGCTTACAGTTTCATCTGTGAATCTCCAGAATTGCAATTTTGAGAGTTCAATAGATGAAACTGCAGTAAATTATAATTCTGAACTCTTTCAACTATATTCTATATTTATATTTGGTTACCTTCTCACCAACACATATTTTCTGAGCTATTCAAGTTAATGGTTTGTTTTCTGGTAGTTGCCTAATGCAATGTGGTGTGATGTTCTACATAAATTCTATGTTATGTGCACTGTTGCAGGTTTATTGTGTATATTGTATTGTTGATGGTTAATTATGTATGATGTATAATAACGTAAATGTCCTTAACTTATACCAAATGCATCCTACTAAAAACCTCACCTTGTTTGTTGAATCATTGCCAATGAAGCCAGTTTATCTTTAATTCCTTTTATTTCAACTGTTTTTATTTTTCCACGCTTTCCTTTTTTTTTCTTTCTGTTTTTGATTCATTTTTCAACACACTCCACATTCTAGGTACGATATTTCTTGTTTCAGAAGGGGACGGGAACAATGACGCTTTGGCTTAACATGCTTTCAAAAGTACCCAACCATTTGTAAACCACTGTGTGCGCTGTCTATTTACTGCGTAAGTACATTCCATAGTGACTGTCCACCATATCATTGGATTGCAACTAAATATTTGTTTCTCACCACCAAATAATAATTTATTTAGTGCATAAATGTCTCATGTTACTGCTTCACTCAGTAATTTTAAATAATGCGCAGGTTTTTTTTAATATTATTTCTATTTTACAATAGATTAACTTTTTAATCTGCAAACAATAGATTTAATGAAAACAGTTCAAAACATAACACTTCTTTCTTCCTTTCTTTGTACACAGCCAGTAAAACTATGCTTTGCTTCCTGTTCAAAGCATAGAAAATGAAATACTGGAATGTATATCTACTGAATTTATTTCGGAGTTAAAAATCTAATCTTAAGATTAATGCATAATATATTTATATCTATATTCTCTATTTAATTTGTCATCTTCTATTCAGGTTAGCAATATTTTAAACAGAGGCATACATTTAGCTCTGTTGATACATAATGTAGTAGTATATACTATTATATAACGATTGTTATACTCAAGTAACTCTTATAAAATTTGCTTTCATATAGAATATTTATACAGGGAAATCTTTTGTTCAATTATTGAAATAGTTGTAAAAGATGTTCTCCAAAAATATTTGAATAGAAGATATATTAACCAATGAAAACATCATCTAAATACACAACGGTGATACAAGCCTGTTTTTCTGAAAGCTTATTGAGATTTAGGTTCTAGTGAAAATTATCAGATTACATATTGAACCATTAGTCTTGTGGGATTCTATAAACTCTTCTTTAAAACATTATTGAATGGGTTTTATCTCATAATAGAAGTAAATATTTATTTGCTTTTTCATATGTTTATGATTACTCCTCCAGGTAATCCCATTTGATCTCTGCTGAGGATTTAACACACCAACTGGTGTTGATGCTAGTTGTTGTTGCTGATGAAACAAATTAATTGAGTTGGTTTTTTTTTGCTGGTTCAACCATTCTTTTGAATTATCGATAAATCCTCCTCATGCTTCTTTGCTATAAAGGGTTAGTTTTCTATTTTAAAAAAAAAAACCTAATTTATTTATGATTAGAGAAAGCTGACTATATTGTAAAATTTGTGTAACACATTTCTTTTCTTTTTTTTTACCTATCCAATTAATTTAGTAGATATTCCAACTAAATTTATGAATCAGTTGTATTCCCAAGTCAAATATTTATTTATCTATTTATCTATATATAAAATCATCATCATTATAACAATCATTATCATCATCATCATCATTATCATTATTATTATTGTTGTTATTATTATTACAAAAATTATCATTCTTAATATTATTAGTACTACCACACACAAATGCATATTAGTTACATGATTGTGATTATAAACTTGACATCGATTCACAATGAGGTCATATTTGGACAAGTTACATCAGCCATTTACTTCAGCATAATTAGCTTGCTTAGATAGCCTTAAATAGGTTTCAACTAGTAGAGATGCAAGCTACAGCTAACTAAATAGTACCACATAGTAATACTTTATGACGTATTAGTTACTAGACGATTCCGTAGTATTAAAAGATCATTGAATCTGCTTAAAAAGCAAAATGGTAAACCGCTGGGGTTGATAAATGTATAAAAGATGAGAAACTAATGCGATTGATTCTCAACAAAGAAATACTAGCTTAGCAATAGCATTTAATTTATATGATGTTTTCCAATATATCAGTCATGCCAGAGAACCAAATATCACCAAAACCAGTTTACAAAGATTCATAGAACACATGCAGATCTATAGATGTCTTACTTCACAAAAATATTCATACCAACATTAACATAAAATTAAGACATTTTGAAAATTATCGGTTGTTATGAATATTGCTTTTAATTTAAATTAATTATTCCATTTAATTACATGAGAAGATTTAAAATAATTCATTAAAGAATAAATGTAAAATATTCAATATTTCATAATGGAAAGGATTTTCCTCTAAAAGATTGGTTTATAGTCTTGGTTTGCATTGCTTATTTGTTTCTGTATCTGAATCTCTGGAATTACTGAGTGATCAAATGTGTGTGTGTGTGTTCTTTTTGGCCCTGCTGTGCCTTATGTAAAAATATTGCAGCATCTTAACATCAAGTATTACAAAATTCTCTGAATGTAGGAAGCTGTTTTTATTGATATCCATGTGACTACACAGTTTTACACACACCCACAAACACCCACCCACACACACATACACACACCCATACACATTTATGCACACACACATGAACACAACTACCGATTTGTAATATGGAACCTGCTTTGTAATGTGATGCTGGAATTGAGCGCCCTGCTGCATATCATGGTTGATGTCCTCTCTGATCAGTGTTGTATGAATATATCTATAAAGATTCCTTATATTTTTAAGAGAATACAGCTATAGCAAAATGTTTAGGAAGTTCCTTTCACAATCAAAAAGTCCTGGGCTGAATCGTGCTGTATGGTATTTGGCAAAACTGTTTTTACAACACTAATGGGCCAAGCCAAGCCTTGAGTGAAACTGAATTGATAGAAACTCTATGGAAGCCTGATGAAGTGATTTTGGACCCATGATTTTAAAACCCCTCCTCATCACTGTGTCATGCTAATTCTGCCAGAGAATTACATTAAGGGTACACATGTCTGTGGAATACTCATACGCATATATGCACGCAATAATGTTTTTACTCAATGAAGAACTCTAAAATTATTTATTCAGTATTTCAATTTAACCCAATACTAACTTTCATTCGCAAAATCACTAGGCGTCGTCATTGTAGTTGCTGTTTACCAAAAATGAACCCATCTTCATTAGATCAACAGCATTTAAACAATGTCATCTATCTTTTTTATCATTCAGTGTGCTTTGAGGACCACATTATTCAACATGACTTCCTTTCTTATAAAACAGCAGTGTGTGATTACAGCAGGATTTGACTGCAATATCTAGCACACCGAGTTACCTTGTAGAGTCTCTGTTATCAATGTGGCACAATTCTTTTCATACAAATAGGTTTCTTTATTCTTTTACTCGTTTTTCTTTCACTCTCTCTCTCTCTCTTTCTTGTTTTATATATATATATATATATATATACACACACACACACACATATATATATAGATATATATTATGTATACAGACAAACATACAATGGCTAAATATGTTAACATCAACTTAAAGACCCACTAACACTCACCTATACAAGTCCATCTGTCTGTTGTAAACTTACACATTTGCGTACATAGATCACACTGATTTACATATATGTTATCATGTATATACATACATACATATATATATGTATATATATGTATGCATGTGCATGTATTATAAACATGTGTGACTGTGTGTTTGTGTGTGTATGTGTGTGCATGCATACGTGTTTGTTTTATCTTTCATTTATTCGACAAAATTTATTCCTCCGAGTATGTTTAAGCCTTATCAGTGACGTTTGGAGCTGAGAACATGTATTGATTGCCAATATTTATTACTAATCAGTAATAAGTACTTCTGCTGTTATAAACACTGCAAGATATGTCAGTTATTTTCATTTTTCTCTTATCTTGCGATATTATATGTTTTTGAAGTTTCCACACTTCAATGTTTGCTCTTGTAGCAACCTTACACAAAGTATGTTTATTTCTTTTAAACTACCAAAAATGACCTTTTGTTAAGGGTAACACTTTCCAGACCATTTTTGCCATCAGCATGTTATCTCTTTGAATTTAACCTTTGACGTATGAGAAATATCTTTCTGGGTTTTTTTTTTTTCCTTTGTCTTTGGTTATGTAGGCCTTCTCTGCTTTTCGTATGATGATGTCCAATGTTTTTCAGATTATTCTACTTGATTAACCCATCTATAACAGAAACTCATAGTTCAGTATCTTTGGTAAATTATTCCAAAGAGATGCTGTACTTTTAATGAATATCATACATAGTTTTAATTAAAGTTAATTTACAGACTGGGATAGCCACAGGTGTGGCTGTGTGGTTAAGAAGCTAGCTTCCTAAGCACATGGTCTTGTGTTCAATTCTGCTACGTGGTACCTTAGGCAAATTTCTTGTAGTATAGCCATGGAAACTAAATGCAGCCTGTCATATATTTGTATGTGTATATGTCCTATGTATGTGTGAAGTGTGTGTGTGCGTGTGTGTGTGTGTGCATGCAGCCTTGTCTTGACTTCCTGTGATGACTGCAAATGAGCATCACCATCATAGAGCCTTATTAGCATTGTTGCTCATTTCCAACCTTCCATGAAGAATGTGTGGCCAAGGGGAAATATTGCCTCACTTGGGAAACAGGTGAGGCAAGGGTTGGCAGCAGCAAGTGCATCCGTCCAGCCATAGAAAATCTGTCTCAAGACGTTTCATTTGACCCATGCAAGCATGGAAACTGGACATAATACAAAAGTGATGATGATGATGATGATGATGATGATGATGATGATGATGATGATGATGACGACGACGACGACGACGATGATGACGACAACGACGACAATGATAATATTGACAACAACGATGACGACGATGATGAGGAGAACTATGACGATCATGTTGATGATGACAGCAATGACGATAGTGTAGTTTGAATGAAGTATCATGTGATTACAGTTGTTATAACAGTCTTGAATTCCAAGACAATGGAAATTGGAAATGGAAAAGTGAAATAAGAAGCAAGGAAGACAAAACAACAGTTTACACTTTACCCTACATTTCAATATCTCAGGATCAAAACCCCTTTATCAAGAGAAAATGAAGAATGGCCACATACTGATATCTTTTACTCAGATATATGCAAGGAGACGATTGTTACATGCCCTGACTAGAATTGTTAAAATGGCCAACCCACTCCATGCAGTTTATGACTATTGTTAATGGATGGATTCAATTTATTAATGAAAATAGCTTTCTTAAATCTCAAATACTTGATGTTCTGTTATCTTGATGATAACTGTGGTGTCATCGATGTTATATGTCTCTGGGAGTTTCATAAATGTGCACTTGCACACATGCTCTGTTAGTGCAGATGTGCATTTTTCTGACATACGAATGTCACTTGAGCTGGCAGAATCATTAGTGCATCGTATAAATTGTATTTGAATTCGAACCCTGCTGAGGTCAACTTTGCCCTACAGCTTATTGAGACTCAATGATATAAGATACCAGTCGAGTACTGGAGTCGTTGTATTTGGTTTACTGCCCCACCCACCACCACCACCACCACCACCACCCAAAAATGCTGGCCTTGTGCCATCATTTGAAACAATATTAGTATTCCACACAGAATGTCATAGGAACACTAGTGTAGCTGGTGGGGGTGGTCCGCACCCAGGTGGCACTTTTAAAGGGGTAGCACTTTTGGGGTCTGCTGTAGGCAATATGTGTTTTCGTGGGGGCAGCAAATGGAAGGGCTGCCCTGGGCGGCACACACTAGCTAAGCTAGTGCATAGGAAGGTAGCTTTTCTCTGTTATCTTTTACTTGTTTCAGTCATTAGGCTGTGGCCAAGATGGGGCATCATCTTGAAGAATTTTTAGTTGAATGAATTGACCCCCCCCCCACCAGATTGTTTTAAGCCTGGTGCTTATACAATTGATCTCTTTTGACAAACCTCAAAGTTATAGGAACATAAACAAACCAATGCTGATTGTCAAACAGTGGTGAGGAACACAGACACAAAGACACACACACAAACATATACATATATGACAGGCTTCTTTCAGTTTCCATTAACCAAATCCACTCACAAGACTAGTAATGTCTTCTACTATAGCCTAAGGCTATAGTGAAAGACACTTCCCCAAGATGCCATACGGTGGGACTGAACCCAGAACCATGTGGTTGGGAAGCAAACCTCCTTTGGAAAAAAGCTTTTATGTGAATTTCTACAGCTGTTTCAAATGTATTAGCGATTGTCTTCTCAGAATGAAAATACAACTAGCAATAATATTTCAAAGTATATAAGCAGCTATTTCAGTTTCTTCTTATTAACTCTGTATAACTTATTCTTTATTATAGATATATTTTTTGAGTCTGTTGTTTTTACTGAACTGCAAAGTCATCCAGCTTTTCTTTCTATGAAAGCTTTACACACAAAATCGCATAACTAGAAGTTTGTCTGTGAAAATACCTCAGCAAGCCATTCAATGTATCGTCAATGAAACCTTATAACTTTCTCTTGTCATTTCTTAACATATAGATTTTTCTATAACAACAAAAGATTTTGGGGGGCTAACAACTTTATTTACAGTACTTAACCATGTATTACACACACACACACACACACACACACGTATATATGTTGTATGTAATGTATAGCTTTGTGGTAGATTCAGCATAGTTATTAAAACACATAAACACAGTTACATTCCCATTTAGTACATTATTATTATTATATTTATTATTATTATTATTATTATTATTATTATTATTATTATTATTATTATTATTATTATTATTGTTATTATTATTACAAGACTATTATATATTGTAAGGTATCAAAGTCTTTCATCTTACGTCTCTGACCTGTGGTCACTGATAATCTACTTGACTGTATTTGGCATTGCTGTTTTTGTTGCTTAACCTCGGGTCAAACCTGATAGAGCAGACTTTTGATCAAAAGCAGCGTATCTGTTGAAGTCAATTGTTAACTTTGTATTTCTTTTTTCCCTCCCTTGCTCTTGTCTCTCTCTCTCTCTCCCACTCTCGCTCACTCTCTATCTCTTGTTCTTTCTTTTCCTTTTCCTCCCTTGCCGATGGTGTCTTGTTTTGCTAAAGTATCCGCCATAAGCCAAGAGCTAACAAAAACGAAAAGTTGAAGACTTTTATGCAAATACTATAATTTTTATTAATAAAACATCAAAAAAAAAACTGCTGTATTCGATTCAAATATTCAAAATGTGCACCACCTTCTGCCACCAGACACTTTTTGTAATCTCTTGGGTAACGATCAACAAGCTTTGAGACATAAATCAACTGTCAAATGCCACAACAACAACAAACGAAAGGAAAAGAAAAAAATGGTTTGGTCACCGTTGGAATGCCTTTGATAATATGGCCTTTCAATATGGCTGAGATGGTATTAACTGACACCACACTAAACTGATGCATGGCTTGGTAGAAATGGCAGCCACATCTACCTCAAAAGAAACGACAGATTGTATGAAGTCGTTCTTGATACATTGTCTCTGAATAGAGAAAAATAAATTAATAAGATTGATTTCAAGTTAATAGATATAAATTTGCTTTGTTTTGGGGGGTTTTTTTGTTGGTTTTTATTATTTGTGTTTTTTTCCTATTTATATTATTTAAATAGGTACACATGCACACACACACACACACATATACATACATAAGTACACATATACACACACATGTACACACACACATACACACACGCACACACAGAGGCAAATAAAAAATACAAAACAGGAAATAAACAACAAAAGTCACTTGGACGTACACAAGGAATATATTTGATCAATGCCCAGTGAAAGTTATAGATGGAAAAAATAGTAGGGGAAATGACATTCCAAGCATGGCTCTTCGTTGGAATGAGGAAAATGATGGGCTTCTACACAGTTTCCATGTACCAAATTTACTCACAAGGCAATCGTCAGCTTGGGTCTATGGTAGAAGACAGTTGCTAAAGGTGCCACAGAGTGAAACTGAACTTACAACCATGTGCATTGCAACCAAGATCATGTGGCTGTAATGCAAACTTCTGAACTATGCATCCCCACCCATGCTTGTGGAGAAAAAAATGACTTGCTCAAAAGTACTCCTCAGTCCAGGAATGGAACCCTCAAACATAGGACCATGAGCCAAACACTCTAACCACTGGACTACATACTTTATCTTCACTGCATAATTATTTCTAATTAGAATTTTTTTTTTCTATAGTCATTACATTAAATATGTTAATACTAACTTAACGATTGTTTTTCATGCAGATGCCATCATAGAGTAATTAGCTTCAGTTAATTACTTTTTTTAAATATGTTACATTATTTTGAATATGCTAATTTCCTTCGCCTACTCATGTACATTACTCTGCATCTATTTAGTGATTCTTTCATCACCATTTCAGTAAATGCTCTCGTATTTATGCTTCAGTAACGAAGCCTAACAGCCTCGGATATTAAAATTAAATCTGAAATTAATGTGGAACCCCCTCTCACCTCTTTTACAACAGCAATCCTAACTTCTATTCTGTTTCTAATAAACTATTCTTTTATTCCTTCATTCTCTTATTCTTTTACGTGTTTCAGTCATTGAGACCTGTGCTGGGGCATTATCTTGAAGGGGTTACTCAAACAAATTGACAGCCTTTTTTTCAAACATTTATGAGAGAAATCATCTCAAAAATGTGTTTATCCTATTTAAGTAAAATCACAGTCTCTGGAGACTGTTTCATATTTGAGTTGTTGGAACACACTAAGGATGTGGCAAAATGTTACATCTATAGCAAGGTTCCTACTGAGTTTTGAACCTAGCTCCCAGATTTTCCCAGCTCAAAACCATGACAAAAGGAAAAGTGTCACCATAAAAGACATCAATGTCATCAGAAATATGGCTAAGCCAATCAATACAGGCTGACATTTTATGGTTTATACTTTGAACTTTAAGGGAAGGGTGTGATTTTCCCACAAGAAAACTTTGTTGAAGGTTCTAGAAAATGTGGCTTACAGTTATAAAAGCTAGTAAATTCAACTTCAGTCCAGAGTCACTTAGTAAGCTATATGAAACTAACTCACTTTTTTAGTGAGTTGGTCTTGCATACTCTTTTACTTATTTAACATGCTTTTGTTATATTCAAGAAAAGGTACCAAATTTCAGTTGTTGTCTCAAATAACACACAGTGGATTTAATTCCTTCTACCTCTTTGTATTCAGTGACTATACACTACTTCCAAAATATTATCTATGTTGCATTATAGAAGATTCATAACTGATATATTCATCATCTCATGAATGTCATTCGATAGATTAGCTATATGTACTCATGTAAATATATATGAATAGTATATGAAAATTCAGATAAATATTCATGTGGTTGTTCTTTTCACATGCATCCTACATGATACTGTGTCCTACCATACAAAACTTCTGATGTAAAGGATATAAAAATACTTATTTATAAACATGAAAATATCATAAGTTTCCATCATCCATTTCCTATTCTTTATCATTTTCCATGCAAAAATTCCTTCCCATCCTCATCATCAGCAAGCTACCATTTCTGCTGCTACTGCTGCTACTGCTGCTGCTGCTGCTGCTAAGGCTGCATTTTCTTCTTACATCTTGGCATGGGTATGAAATGGAAACATTCTATCTTCTCTCTAAGTGAACTCTATCAAATATAAAAATATGAATACTTTTCAACCGAGCACATCTCTTTCCTAGAGTCTATCTCTCAATGCTAAAAAGACGAAAAGCAATCATAGAAAGACAATATTTTATTTTTAGTTTCTGGTTGGGTTTTTTTTTATTTCTATTTTGTTTTTGTTACTTTCAGAACTACAATTATTCCTATTTCTGGTTTCAACTGTCAATAAAGTTAGTCAGCAACCTGATGTGCTGCCTGTTATCAATTTTAAAGATTCTAAAATGACATGAAATCAAATAAATTTCTTTTTGCATTCAAAATCTTCAGATTTACGCTAAGAGTTAGATACTTTTTCTCTAACCTAATGAAAATAAATCATATTTTCTCTCGATAATGCAAATATGTCGACACTAAATTATAAACATAAAGCTAAACGATTAGAAGCTATGTTTGATGAAAAGCATGTTTGTACAACTGAGGAATTTATAATCTCCACAAAATGTATCTTATTGTAAAAGACAATAATAATCATTAATGGTTTTCTATGGCATTTATATTAGACTTTAATTCTTATATAATATTAACTGTCTAAAACTTTATGACGAGATTTAGGAGGTAGAAACTGAAATAACCATGTTCTGTGTGTGTGTGTGTGTGTATACAGAGAGAGAGA
>NC_142940.1:5153710-5198710 GCF_046866305.1 Octopus bimaculoides
GCTTATGATAGTGATGACGACAGTTATGATGGTGATGATGATGGTTATAATGGTGATGACGACGGTTATGATGGTGGTAGTGGTGGTGGTGGTGGTAATGAGGAGGATAATTTTACGCCTGAATTCTATTCTCAATACCTAGCATAGCTTGCCAAGTAATGATTGCCGCTTAGCTCTGCACCCCTACCCTACCTGCAATGGTTATGTTCTGATTAGTGGCATCCAAGCCATAATCATCTCAAGTCATTTTTCATTTTTTTTACCTTTTCACAACTATACCATGTCAAGAACTGCATTATCCAACGTGTACTTCATACCTTCATTAAGACGATCGAATGTGATTTTAGGTGAGGAAATCTCATTGCTATTTCTAGCAAGTCTATGACATTTCTTGTTGGTTCAGCCTTTTGGCTGGCATCAAAACATTGTATTCATTATTAGCTTATATCTGACATGTTTCTAACATGGAGAATTCAATACTAAATCGATTTCTAATCAATGACAAATTTGTTAGAGCATGATTGAGATTGGTCCAGCGTTGACCTGATATTACAGATCATGACGTTGATGTCATATCAGATAACTTACTGGTTCTTTGTGCTGTGTTTCCTAAGAACATACTAGATAGACAGAGACATATGTTTACCTCCTGACTCGCATTCCGATACCTTCATTATTCTTAATATTGGCTCGTTGTTGTTTCATTGTTTCGTTCTTGTTGTTGTTGTTGCTGCTGTTGTTTTACATATAAATAGGCACCAAGCCTGACATCTTGAGAAGATACAGTCAATTATTCCTATTCTAAATTATCATTGGTAATTTATTTTATCAAGCTTGGAATTATAAATGGCAAAGTTTATTTTGGCGGTATGAGAGTAACAGCAACTGAGTTATGGAGAGATCTGCCAACTGTCTAAACATCCATCATTGGTTTGCAACTTCTTACAACTGCCACATGGCGTTGTATGCATATATATATTTCGTCCAACAGCTTTTATTTCTGGAGTAAAGATCATTTGCCAACATAGCATGGCAGTCCTGGTTTAGGACGAATGTTGCTGTAATTTAGCCCCAGGAGATATTTGCCCCAAACCAGGACTGCCATGGTATGTTGGCAAACAATCTTTACTCCAAAGTACTGTTGCTGAATATCTCTCATTGTGAGATTTACAAATAGTAATTTTCTAGCATATATTTCTATTGAACGCAGAGCTGCACATGTGGTTGTGTGGTTAAAAAGTTAAAAAGTTCTGTTCCAAATGATGCACTTTTGAGTTCAGTCCTACTATGTGGTACCTTAAGCAAGTATTTTCTGTTATGGTACCCAAGCTGATTAAGGCCTTGTGAGTGTATTTGGTAGACAGATACCGAAAGAAGTCCTTTGTAATGTACACAGATGTGCTACCATTACATTAAGCAAAGTCTTCAGTCTGTCTGCTATCAAATTAGATGCTTTAATGTTACCAGAGTGTAGATTTATTCACATTTAGTAAAAGGAGCACTCCGTCGGTTATGACGACGTGGCTCCCAGCTGATACGATCAATGGAACAGCTTCCTTGTGGAAGTAACGCACAAGTGGCTGAGCACTCCACAGACACATGTACCTTTAATATAGTTCTCAGGGAGATTCAGCATGACACAGAATGTGACAGGGCTGGCTCTTTGCAATACAGGTACAACTCATTTTTTGCCAGGTGAGTGGACTGGAGCAACATGAAATAAAGTGTCTTGCTCAAGGACACAACATGTCGCCTGGAATTGAACTCATGACTTTACGATTGTGAACCAAGTGCCCTAACCACTAAACCATGCACCTTCACTCACATTTAGTGCTTAAATGTAGAAGCATTGAGAGATATGTAAATAAGTTCTTTATTAATGTTGTATCTCGGTGCAAATCAGCTAAAAATAAAAGCTTGCCATACATTGGATTAAAAAAATAAATCCTTTATTTTATGTTTAATTTCATTGTAAATAACGACCACGGTAAGTAAACAGTGGCAGTGGTGGTAGTACAGAAACCATATGATTGATGAGTGCTTCAATAAAACTGTAGCGTTATGCCTAAATTCTCCCAAGTGCATAGAGAAAGCTACAGAAAGCCACATCAGTAGAAAAAAGACGAAAAATCAATATTCACCTTATCACTTAAGTGAAGACTAATCACTCATTAGTTGATATCTATAATTAGAAAAACACTCAAGCAATTCATTTACTATTTGGTCACATTTACATGAGATAAATAGACTTCTAAAAAGAATTGTTAATATAATCTTCCAATAACTTTATCTGTTGGGAGTAACTATGAGGTATATTTTCCATATTCTAATTAAGGATAATAATTATCTTAGTGCACCTATTAATATCAAATGCTTATGTTTGTATTACTATCCATTAGAAAGTGTTTGTTACTAGTTTATAAGTAGCATTGTGGACTTCAGTGTCTAATACTCTAATACCTGTGTGTTTGTGCGTATAAATTATCATGTACACGTGTGCATCTATTAACTTTGATTTTGTTACCTGTTGCGTCTAATGCTATGTGTCATGTACAAATATTTATGTGTATGTATCTATGTATGTATATGTATATATGTATATTTATAATATATAAAATACTTATATACATATATATATACATATTCATATATGTATACATGTACATACGTATGTGTTAAATATATATGTATATATATGTATATGATATATAAATCATCAAATGTATATATGTATATAAACAGAAACACATATTTATGTCTACACAGACAGAAACACACATATACACATACTAAACATCTGCACATTTACATGTGCACACACAGACTTATATAGATGTTAAGATCATGTAACCTTGAAGCATTGTTATCATAAATCTATGTAAATTTGCATACAAAATCCCCCAAACAACAATAGCAACAACAACAACAACAACAACAACAAAAGCAACAACAACAAAGCAATAACGACAAAACAACAGAAGTGAGATAATAAATAAATATAGAAAATCATTAAAAAGCCGTTTTTCTTTAAACATGCCTGAAAATCTGGTTCACCATTTATACAGGTATATATGTATGCACCTATGTCATTAATGTGCATGTGTGGCATTGTGCATATTTAACATATTTTCATGTAGATATATAAATAAATATATATATATATATATATACATATGTATGTATGCAAAATTAAAATGTAATCAGAAGTAATTAATCTTTCCAATATTGACAATCGCTGTCAAAATTCTTCCATTAGAAATTCTCCAAGAGAAACATTTTATATTTGTAAAATTCTTGGAAGCATAATTTCTCTTAAAAACTAAAATGTCAATAAAGATTGCAAATATAAATATTATTTCCATTTTAAAGCCAATTTGAGGCAGCTAACACAACACCTTTTCAGTATGTATGCATACTCATAAATATGTATATATATGTATATACATATATATATATATATATATATATATATATATATATATATATATATATATATATATATATATATATATATATATATATATATATATATATATATATGTATGTATGTATATACACATGTATGTACATATGCATATATATATCTGTGTGTGTAAATATATATGTATGAATTATATATTCATATATATATATATATTATACATACATATTTCTATATGTGTGTGTGTGGATATGTGGGTGTTGATTGTGCATATGTGTATAAGTATATGAGCATATATATGAATTTATGTATATATATTTATATAAGACATTTTATATATATATATATATATATATATATATATATATATATAAAACATATATATAAAACATTATATATAAATATATATATATACATATATGAATGATATATATATATATATATAAATATATCTGGATTAATTAATGAAACAGACTGTTTAATTTAATGTCAGTTTCTATCTCAAAATAATATGTAATTACCAATTTGTTCAAGCTTTATGATTTTTATTTCACTTTTATTAGTGTCATTATTAGAATTTCATTATATTTTTATTTTCTTTCAGTTTCTATTTTCTATTTTAATTATTCCTTGATGTTTACTTTTTTGTTTAAAATGTTTCCTGCCAACCACCAAATGCACAAATGTCTGTTGTTTCTAACATACCTGTAGAACATAATAATGCAATCATTATTCTATTGTTTTATATGCTTGCTGCTCTTATTTAGCATAACGATATCGACATATTATTTCAATGAACATTTTAACAACCAGCAGGTTATAGAAGCTTAGAATGTTAACCCTGACTGCTGTATTATTATAATTTCATTCATTAGTTGTATTATATCAGCATTGTATACCGGCACACTGATGGAGTTCTAAAGCATATAAGTACAGAATCAGTGTGGTGATTAGATTAATGCACTTGCTAAAAGCTATGCTATATTTCAAGTTCACATAATAAAGTTATATTCTTTTAAGTAATGACATTACAGACAAATGCACAAAATTGCATAATTCTCAACAGGAAGTTAATGGCATTTCTTTTTCTTACGCGCTCTCTCTTATATCTGCCATATTTAATACTTGAATAATTAAGTCATCTTTATAGAATATACCAATTAAGAAAACGCAATTATGTCCATTTTAGAAACTTTGTGATTCCACACTAGCATTTTCCACAGGGGAGAGAAAAAAATCTGATAAAATGCATTTTTTTGAATTATTCTAAATTTGATTGCAATGAATGCGTGATTAAGAAGTTTGCTTCCCAACTACATGGTTTTGAATCCAACCCTGCTGTGAGGCACCTTCAGCAAGTGCCTCCTATTATAGCCCCAGGCTCACCAAAGCCTTGTATGTGCATTTAGTAAAAAGAAACTGAAAGAACCAGTTGTGTACACAAATACATACACATATACATATGTATGTATGTGCATATATATATACAATGGACTCTCTCATCATTAGACGATGTATGAGGTTTCAATGATTCCTTATCGAACAACCACACAAATGATTTATGCATAGGGATCAAATGTTTGTGTAGATATGAGCTCACTCCCTCCATCGGATCAACATTACCTGTACAGGTAAGAATAAGTTCTGGAGTTGATTTGTTCGTGTAAAGGCGGCACTCCAGTCAAATGACTCAAACAAGTAAAAGAATAAAAGAATGTATATATATATATATATATATATATAATATTACAGGTAAAAACTCAAGATCAATTTATAAAAAATTAAAATTAAATTTAGTTTCACAGTATTAAATATATATATATATTTAATACTTTGATCTTGAGTTTTTACCTGTAATTTTGGATTTTTATCGCTAATATTATATATATATATACATTCTTTTATTCTTTTACTTGTTTGAGTCATTTGACTGTGGCCATGCTGGAGTGCCGCCTTTACACGAACAAATCAACTCCAGAACTTATTCTTACCTGTACAGGTAATGTTGATCCGATGGAGGGAGTGAGCTCATATCTACACAAACATTTGATCCCTATGCATAAATCATTTGTGTGGTTGTTCGATAAGGAATCATTGAAACCTCATACATCGTCTAATGATGAGAGAGTCCATTGTATATATATATGCACATACATACATGCGCTGCATGTTCTGTGATTTTTTATCCATATCATCGGAAAATTAGATAAAATAATTACTTTTGTTTCAAAGAAATTCCATCCAGGTATTTTCAAAATATTCTGCCTCCCCTTCCCCCTCTCTCACTGACTCGTACGTCTGCTTTGAGAAGACCACGTGACATCCCCTCTCTGTCTCTTTGTTAGTGTAGAATTGTTGCTAGCCTCGTTCCACTTTCTGACACGAACAAAGAGCAATCCCATAATTCCTGAGTTAGCCAGATGAAATGTCGGAATAAACTGAATAAGCTTGAATTTTTTTTTAATCCAAAACATCTGTTTGCACTATTATATTTTTGGAGTGTTTTGAAAACAAAAGATATTATCTATATTATATTTCTTATTTCAGAAGTAGCTAATTCATCCTAAATTAATTTGACTAACGTTATTTTTCCGTTTTGTTGAAATTGACTCAGATGCAATTTACTCAGACGCTTACTCGTGTGTTTTTATATAAAAGTAACCTTTTTCAAAATGAGTGTTATAAACGATATTTTGAGAAATAGTTTTTCCAAAAGAGAAACAATTAATTATAAACGGTGGGAGACCAACACCGAATTTACCTAATTTGTGAAGCTAAAAGAAATTCACGAGATAATTCCAGGTTAATTTGAAAAGAAAAACTGGTTAACTGGAAGTGCTACACTTAATAAATTATTCTGTTGGCCTAGTTTACTTTTTTGCTTAGAAAAGAATGTTTAGAATGATAAAGGTTATGATGATTTAAATAATTTACATATGGCTATGCTAAAGCACGAGTGTTCTCAAAGGCATATAAAATCTTTGATAGATCTTAAAATATTCGTGATCTTGTTGAAGCTATGCCAGAACTCTTCAATCTGTGCAAGTTGATTTTGACAATTCCGTCTACCACTGCTTCTGTAGAGCGATCCTTTTCTGTATTAAGTAGAGTCTAGATATACCAAAGAAATACGACAGGAGAAAGAAGACTGTCTGGGTTAGCACTAATGTCAACTGAAAAAGATTTATTACAACAATTGACGAAAAGAGAAGATTTCTACGAAAATATGATAGATATATTTGCCCAGAAAGATCGAAGAATTGAATTAATTTATAAATGAGGTAAATAACATTTTAGAACATAAAAAAAAACTTAATATATTAAAGGGCATATATTGCAGGTTTTGGTTAGTGTTTGTTATAACGTAAGTTTCGACCTTCTTACATCAGCATTGTTTCGCAGGAGAAATGGTTCGACTTCTTCGTCACACCTAACCTACATAGGTTTTCCTTTCTGTGCTGCTGGGTGTAGTCTATTTACGGCCATAAATAAGTGTCTTGTTTCAATTTCAGATATGTTGACTTCTGCCACAACAGTTTTTTTTTTGGGGGGGGGGGAGGCTTTTCACAATGTTAAATTTTGGCAGTCTTTCATTGTGTGTGTATTCATGTATATGCGTGTATTTTCAATGTGTGTGCGTGAGACGTAGTCTTTTAATATACGGAGTTCAATAAGTTTCAGAACAGTCTACTTGAGTATCAATAATTTTCCCGGAATTGACAAGTAGCATGATAAAGCACTTGACTTGTCTTCGAGAGCGTAACTATCTAAAACTATGGCCATATAATGTAACTAAATGTGTTCTCTTTATTAAATCAATTCAAATTGATTCAGCTGAACCAATAGGTATAGGGGCTAATGCAGAATCGCACCCCTTTGAAAAACGAAATTTTGTGAAATTTTTTTTCGAATTCCTACCTTTAACAGAGATTCCGAATATGCAAACATATTAACAGAATCCACTATCATCTTTATTCCATTTCACTTATGATTTTTAGACTTTTTTAAGGGAGAGTGAGGATGGGAAAGTACTGTCGTTTCGAAGAGAGAGAAAAATACAAACAATACACTTATTTCAGGCTCATCTCTACAGAGCCATTTCTTATTCCCTGCTTATTCTAGGTCATACGGGGGTGATTGCATATTCAGAATCTCCCATATGTAAATCGTAGGAATACGAAAATTCTTTTACTGAAAAATTGCCAGTGGGGCGGGGGGGGGAAGAGAAATTCATTGCATGCCCAGCCCCGGAAGTCACCGCACACCACTGATATATATATATAGTCTTAGGGATGAGTTCATGAACCTTGGTTCTTTTCCCTAAAACTACATATATAAATAAATTGACACACTCATATATACACAAGACTAATTATCATCAGAGGTGATAATTAAATATACTGAAACCCAGAAAACAAGTGTAAAAGACATTTCTTTCAGAAATTCTCATTTACATGTATTTAATTCTTTACTGATACAACAAAAACTTACTCTTCATTGTGGAAAGGCGTTCTGTATGGCAAGGAATTTCAGAAACTGTATTAAGCAGTTGGTTTAATAATGCATTTTACCAGGAAATTCTATCAAGCAGTGTCAATGCAATGTAATTCTATAACCTTTCTGTAATCTAATCCTATCACTTTACCATTTGAGAATTTAACACTCACAAGCTGAACAACATAATCCATCCACATTGTGCTAATGTCTTCCTTAGCATGAAATGCAGATGGCAGTTCAATAACTCCACTTGATGGAGAAACACTTTAAGAGCAAGCAAGTTGACTATTTTGTGAATTGTCTCAGTGTTGCTGCTTTGAAACACTATTTAGCAGTGAAAATAATAAGGTGTAAGAGAAATATTAATGGCAGGTTATGACATTGGTATTCATCAGCCATATGCATGTGTATGTATGTGTGGGGGTGAAGGTATACATATCTGTGTGTGCATGTGTGTGTATCTTATATATATATATTTTTGTATATATATATATATATATATATATATATGTGTGTGTATATATGTATATATATATATGTGTGTATATATATATATACATACATATAGTCATACATACACACATACACACACACACATATATATATATGTATATATATATGTATGTATGTATATATATATATGTATGTATATATATATATATATATATATATATATATATATATATATATATATATATATATATATATATATATATATATATATATATATATATATATATATGTATGTATGTATATATAATATGTCCATATTGCAGGTTCTCACTTGACAAGAAATTATCACCATTTTCATTTGTAACCAGCAATATAGTATTAATAAATATACGATATGTGTGTGTGTGTGTGTGTGTATTATTGCTGATCCGTTGCTGACTACAAATGAAAAACGATGGAAGCGATGATAATTTCTCGTCCTCAAGTGTGACCATGTAATGTGAACACTTGTAGTGATTCCCATAGCAGTGAACACAATGAAGTAAATATATAATTAGATATACATTTCAATGTCGTTATATTTGTTTATCCTAATGTACCAAAAATTTCTGACACACAATAAGTTGTATTTACTATGTTTGCTCTCACTCCATCCTAATGATTTCTGAATTAAGTACAAAGCCAGGAGCTTTGAGGGAAGGGGCTTAGCTGATCTTATTGGCCTTAGTCTTTGATTGGCACTTTATTTTATTGATCTTCAGAAAGATGAAATTCAAAGTTGACCTCGGCAGGATTTGAACTCAGAACATGATGATAATGATGATGACAGATATTTTATCATGTTAATACTCGAAGCTGGTCCCATGGACAGCACTAATCATATAGCCTTTCTTTGGTTAATCTTTTAGCATTCAGCTTATTCTGCTTATTTATTCACATTGTTTTGAATTAATCCTGTATTATCTCATAGCTAAGATATTTCATTAATGTGATTCTATATTCTTAGAATGACATTGTAGGGTAGATGTGAGAGGTCAGATCTGGTCAATGCAAGCATAAAACAGGTAGGAGACTTGGGCTGGATATGACTGATTTAAATGCTAAGATGCTTATTATACAAAGACATATAATATCATACATACCCTCATATACACAAGAATTTATCATCATCATTATCATCATCATCATCATCATCATCGTCATCATCATTTAACATCTGTTTTCCATACTGGTATGGGTTGGACAGTGTGACAAGAGCCGGTAAGTCAGGCTAGTTAATGTCCTCCGAACATACAGAGGAATTCTGAATGCAGGGTCTGCCTTAATTAGTCTTGACCATACATCTATGCATATATATGAAAACCTGGAAAAGGATTTCTTTAAGAAATCTAACAGCTGTCTATGCATGCAACCTCTCATCTCCACCCACTCACTCCACCCCCAAGAGAAGACTCATCCTGGATCAATATGGCCTAGCACTAAGGCGGTGAGCTGGCAGAAACGTTAGCACGCCAGGCAAAATGCTTAGTGATATTTTGTCTGACTTTACGTTCTGAGTTCAAATTCCGCTGAGGTCGATTTTGCCTTTCATCCCTTCAGGCTCGATTAAATAAGTACCAGTTGTGTACTGGGGTCAATCTAATCAACTGGCCCCCTCCCCCAAAATTTCAGGCCTTGTGCCTAGAGTAGAAAATAATATGGTCTAGCACTGCTATGGTTGCAAGAATTACTGTCAGAACCTAATGAGCTGGAACAGATGCTGCAAGCTCTGCCAATTCCTGATACAAGATTGGAACACTTTTTTTCTTTTGGTTTTCTTTATCTTTCTTTTTTTTTTTCTTGTCAACTCTGAAAGTTTGGATGGCAAATTTGACTTTGTCGGGATTTGAACTCAGAATGCAGAGAGTCAGAACAAATACCAGAAGGCATTCTATCCACTACCCTAACCCAAACTCTACCAATTCTCCACCTTCTACAAAAACAAACAGTAAGAAATAACTGCCAAAAACATTGTTAACCGCACAGACATATCGAAAAAAACCCCAAAAACCCCCAAAAAACCACAGATTCTCTTAAATACACTCAATTTCATAGAAGCATTATGGTACACAGAAACATTTTTGAATACACCTAACAATATAGAGATCCCCCCCCCCACCTAATAAAACAACAAAAAGAAAAAAAACAAGCACTCCCCCCTCTCCACCACTCCACCCTTGCTTTCCTTAGTGATGCTTTGTTTCATTTTACCATTCTTTATCTCATTATTCCATTTCATATTGTTTATGTCATTCATATGTGCAGAAAACAGGAAACGGCACTTGCTATTCATTTTAGGATAGCAAACGATAGAGAACCAGACATTTGTTTTAGCTTCATCTTCTTTGTTTGTTTTTATTTATTTATTCATCTAAGATATTATCTCAACGAAATGATTCAGTACCAGTAATCCAAACTCTACAGTTCCAGCTTCATTCTTATTTAAAGGTTTAGGATTATATAAATGTAGCAGACGATTTCAATGAAAGAATTCAATTCAACCAAACTAACAAATATTGTAAACAATATTTTTATTTTTTCTCCAGTCGTAGTCAAAGTGAATGTTTTGGGATTGTTTGTTTGTTTTTGCAGCATACCAGTTCTTCAAAGTTTTTTACCTTTGAATTTTTCCTTTATGTGTGTTTTCTTTTTTTTTTTTTGTCCTTTAGTTCTTTGCATGAGATGGTGGAGTGGTAGTGAGGTGGGGGGAGCAGTTGTTTGTTTGTTTCTAAATAGCAAAGTTTTGTGTCCGTTATATATGATAACATGCATTGTTGCATAATAGACTTACTTTTTTTTTTGGAAATTCTGCTTTTTAATAGCAACAACAACAACAGTAATAATGGTTTCAAATTTTGACACAAGGCCAGCAATTTCGATGGGAAGTCAATTACATCGACCCCCAGTACTCAAATAGTATTTATTTTATTGACGCTAAAAAGATGAAAGGCAAAGTTGACCTTGGCAGAATTTGAACTCAGAACTTAAAGACAGATGAAAGCATTTTGCCGGGTGTGCTAATGATTCCGCCAGCTTACCACCATAATAATAATAATGATGATGATTATGACGACAACGACGATGATGACGGTGGTGGTGGTGAGGGTGATGATGATGATGATGATGATGATGATGATGTCGATCCTTTCTACTGGAGCAGTGGTTCCCCCCCACCCTTTTCACTACCAATGACCCCTTTTATTTAAATGAGTTTTCCCAGGAAAGGTCTGTCAGCTTAACATGTTCACAGACCCCCCTCCCCCCAGTACCACCTCCTTGCAGACCACCAGGGGCCCACGGACCACAGGTTGGGAACCACTGTACTAGAGGCATAAGGCCTGAAATTTTGAGATTGCCAACTACATCGACCCCAGTGCACAACTGGTACTTACTTCATCAATCCAAAAAGGATGAAAGGCACTGCTGACCTCGGCAGAATTTGAACTCAGAATGTAAAGACAGTCAAAATGCCTCTAAGCATTTTGTCCAATTTGCTAATGATTCAGCCAGCACACCACCTCAGTAATAATAACAATAATGATAATAATAATAGTTTCTTTTATTGGCCACAGGGGCATAGATGAAGGATACATCACGAGGACAGTAAGCAATTTGTGTGAGGATAAAAGGATGGGGGGAGGGTAATAATAATAACGATAATAATCATTTCAAAATTGGCATAGTTTGCTAGTTTTTTACATAGCTTGTTATAACAATAATAATAATAATAATAATGATAATGATAATGATGACGATAATAATAATAACTAAAATAATAATAATGATAATAATAATAATAATAATAATAATAATAATAATAATAATAATAATAATAAATTGTCTCAACACGTATTGAGAAGAGCATTGTGGCTGTGAATTTTCTTTCCTTTTCCCTATATTTTCTTTGTTTACTTTTTTTATGTTTTATTTTTCCTTTTTCTTTCTATCTTTCTTCCCTTTTTCTCTATCACATGACTTTGTAAATGGACAATTTGGTGTGTTTTATTTTAATGGCCTACCAATGTACAGAGTGCGTTTCACTGCCCTAGGTATCAGGAAGATACTCAGCAAGAAATGGAAACAGAATTGAAAGACTATGCTAATGAAAATAATAATAATAATAATGATGATGATGATGATGATGATGATGATGAGTTCTTTTATTTGCCACAAGGGTGAAGGATAAGGGGGACAGTACAAAGACAGGCATTAATAACAAGATGCTATGAAAGAAACACTTACAAACTAGGCCTATTTTGAAGGGGGTTATTATAATCATCATCATTACCATCATCACCGTCATCATCATTATCATCGTCGTCATCGTCGTCGCCGTCGTTGTCGTCATCCCCACCACCATCGTTATTACATTTTAAATAACAGACGTTTTATCTTATAGAATTTTTCTTCTTTTAGTATGTTCTCTGATATTTCTTCGACTCAACATTTCAAAATTGTGTTAATGTCTTAAAAGTTTTATAGATATGCATTTATGAGTGATACATGTGTGTGTGTGTGTGTGTGTGTGTGTGTGTGTGTGTGTGTGTGCGTGTGTGTTTGAATATGGGTGTGTCTTGGTTTTAGTATATGCATATTGTATGAGAGTGCGTGTGTGTACATACATGGCATGTGTTTGTGTGCGTATGTGTGTGCGCCTTTGTATGTGGTTCTGTACATCATTAGTGTTTTTTGGCTGTTGTCAGTTTGCAGTGTCTTTATTTATATATTTATTTATTTATTTATTCCATCTTTTTTATTTTTTTATTTTTTATTTTTTTTATATATTGCCATTCAAAATTCCTTTCACCTTGCCATAAAATTTTTCAAGAAATATTTTACTATACACTTCCAGACTCTCTATCAATTTACTGCTTATAATTTCCTCTCTTACACTGCCGATCTTTAAAGAAAATGCTAATTCCAGTGACAGTTCTTAGAAATGTCAATGGTAATAAAAAGCATTGCAACATTTTCCACCCACTTTTTTTATGATACTTCAGTTAACAAACCCACACACACACACAAACACACTCACACGTGTGCATGCACACTCTTACACATATGCATACACAAAACAAGAAAACAAATGTCAGATTTAGAGCTAAGGTGTATTTTATTGAGCATTAAAGATTCAACAGCTTTCATTTTATTATTGTGTAGTGTGTTCTTTTTGTTGTTGTTTTTAATAAAAAAAATTAAAAAAACTATACTTAATGATGATGTAAAGTGAAATTTACATAACTTTATTACTTTGATGTCATATAAAGAATTGAGACCACATTAGTCTAGAGCCCAAGTGCATCAGATGTATAGAGGAAAAACTTTATATCAGCTAAACCTCAATGATCACATCATTAAGTTTAATATTATATGGCAGTGCTGCTGCTGTTTACTTGCACAGCTAGCAGAAAACACAATAACAACAGCATTATCCAGGAAAAAAACATGAGAAGTCCGTTTTGGTAAGCGCTATAGTTTGTTAGTAAGCTGTATTCCCAGAAAATTATTTGTCTGCCTCATACTTTATAAATGTATACTAACTGTATGGTCGATGTGTTTAGCTCATATATGACAGTTTGCAATTAGGGAAAATCCTGAGGTATGAGATGGTTGAGTGGTTAAGAAGCCTGCTTTTTGACCATTGGATCCTGGCAGTGCTGGACTAACCATTAAGCAAAATAAGTGCGTGCTTAGGGCATCAAGTGAAGGAGGGGGGTACCACAGAAATGGTAAATGGTTTACAGCACAAAAGAAATCACTTTAAACTTGCTAAAATAATATTCTGGATGCTTTTATCTCTACTAAGTACAGATGCAGATGTGTTACCTAAGAGTAATTTTGAGGATCTGATCAAAGACTTTGCAATTCAAATATGAATAAAGTGGAAAAATACAAAAATAAACATTATTTTCCCTTTTACTGTTTTGTTTCGTTTTGAAAATAAAATTTTTTATACTTTTATATTGTTTCTATTTAGAATTTTAGAATTACATAATCTTCTATGGGAACACCAAAATCTTTTAAGTGCTTAGGGCCTCAATGGGTTTTAATCTGGCCCTGGGTTCAGTAAAAGAGGCCAATAGAATAAGTCCTGGGGTCGATTTGGTCAATTAAAGGTGGTGCTCCAGCATGGCTGCTGTCAAATGAGTGAAACAAATAAAAGAATAAAAGAATATAGTATATATATATATATATATATATATATATATATATATATATATATATATATATATATATATATATATATATATATATATATATATATTAGTTTAGTTGAATCAGCCTCTTGCTACTCTGAATTTCACCTGTAAGTGTACAAGATCTTGCCTGAAGATCTCAAGTGTCTACAGGTGAAATTCAGAGTAAAAAGAAAGTGAAATGACCAAAATAAAATACTATTGATTTATACCATGGTATTGAGTACTCTTTTATCAAACTGTTGTTTCTAAATATGTGTGTGTGTGTATACACATACTTACATTTTTATATATATATATATATATCTATATATAGTCATATATATACATATGTATTCATATATGCATATGAATATATATACACACACACACACACATATATATATAGATATATATACACATATATGCATATATATGTGTGTGTGTACATTTATGTACGTGCATATACACAACACACACATAGCATACAAATATGTGTGTATATGTCTGCCGTCTCTGTATGTTAAAATTTACATATCTAATACACTCTACCAACCATTCTTATGTTCTTATTGTTTCATTGAGTGATTTCCCTGAACTTTCATCTCTTTTAGATTCCTGCAAACTACTTGAAATCTCAAATAATGTCTGCTTTTATTACCAACTACTCCAACACATATGGAGCATTTAAAATTTGTTTTCCAACCATTCCATCAAAGATTACATTTCATCTTATAGAAATATATTCATTCTTAATGCTAAAAGACTCCCCATCTATTCTATTTTTTCCCATTCACTTTACTTGCCTAATTTAGAAATATTTCCAACCCTCAACCCCACCCAATCTCTTCTGTCCAGTCATCACCTACTCTCCACCACCTTCCCTTCAGCTTATATTTACCATTGACCAAAGCCACAACCACAACACTCCTCACTCAACCTTTGTTTATTGTTCAATATATTTGTTCCACTTCACTCGTACCCTGTCTCTAACCATTCCTCACTCCCTCCATACTCTTGTGCAGCTTTACTCACCCACCCTCCTTGTTTTTCTGTCCCCAGTTCCCACCTTGACACCTTCTTACGACCATGTTTATCTCCCTTTCCGGCTCCATTCTAATTATTCAAAACCCTCTGGGATCAACTTTGCCTTTCATCCCTTTGGATGGAAGGTTGGGAGGAGGTCGATGAAATAAAGTACCAGTCATATACTGGGATAATACTATCACCTAACTCTGTGTATATATATATATATATATATATATATATATATACATATATATATTATATACATGTATGTGTGTGTGTGTGTTTGTGTGTCTTGGTGTTTGTGTTGTTTATCCCTGCTCACTACTTGACAAGTGGTGGTCTTGGTTGTTTACATCCATGTAACTTAGCAGTTTGACAAGAGGGACAGATAGAATAGGCACCTGATATAAAAACAGAGATAAGCATTGTTGTCAACTTGTTTGACTAAAACTCTTTCGGGGCAGTGCCCCAGCATGGCCACAGTCTAATGAAGCAAAAGACAAAAACAAACAATAAAGGATTACTGAGCTGAAGTTCCGTAAGTTTTTCATCAAAGACCTTCTCCATTCAACCACTTCACTTGTTTATTTTTAGCAGAAATCTAAAAAAAAAACAAAAAAAAAAACATGCATTGACAGTAAACTAAATATAACAAAAACTCGCTGATGACATTTTGTGTCATAGATTCTACCATTTTATTTCAAATAAATTTCAAATATGTAAATAACATAACACAAACATATTCAGCATTATTTAGATCATATACATGTGATATTATTTACATATCTCAAAAGAAACTCAGTTGAGATTTCCTCAACATGAGAAGTAGCAGTTATTTTACTATCACATTCATCTCTCACCTCTATTTATTTTTGATAAAATATTTAAATATTTCAGTTTTTAAAATTGATTTTATGTTACAAATAAAATAATTTCATTATTTTTTTTTTTTAATTTTATTATACTTTTTAGAAATTATACATAAAAAAAATTGACTCTAAAGATAGTTGTACAATTTTTGTTTGTTTCTTTTCTTTGCTTTTGAGGTATTTTTGGTTTTATTTTTCTAATCAATGGCTCTAATTTGTAAGATATCTCTAATTTCTGTTATTGTACGCTACCTCGTAACTCTACAACAATTCTAATAATACCCCTCACGAACGGCAGCATATTATTTCGGTTTAGTATTTCTGCTCGTCTAAGTTTTTACACATTTAGAAATCTATAGAATATTGATGAAATTTTTCCTTTTTTTTTTTGTTTGTTTTTTCAACTTTTTATAAACATCATGAATTTGAAAATTTCCTGTCAGAAAAAACAAAAAAAAAAAATTTTTTTAATTTAAATTTTTAAAAAATGACAGAACCAAAATTATGAAATTACAACGACTTTGCATGTGTGTACCAATGTTGGAGTATATGAGTTAGACAGATATCAAAGTAGATAACTATCAGATGCAGAAGCATGAAATGTTTCAGTTGATTTAAAGGACGGTTCTTGTTGTTTTCTGTTTTCTTTCTTTTTTGTTTTCATTCTTTGTTATTATGCCAAATTAAAAATTAAATCAATGTTTTTTTGTAATTGATCTGAATTTTAATAAATGTGTCTGTTAAGTTCATTAGCAAGACAAAATGTTTGGTATTAAATGGAAGATTTCCATATATGATATTATGGGCATCAATATGATTATATTGTAGAATTAAAAGCAGACACACACACACAACACCAAATGTACACACTGCGATAAACATGCACACATACACAAACACATGCATACAAGCATATATACGTATGTGAATATATATATACATATGTATATACATAAATATATATACACACACATATATATATGTGTGTGTGTGATTCTATTTATCTACCTCTCTCTCTCTCTATCTATCTATCTATCCATATATATATATATATATATATACATACAATATATAAACACATATCACATATACATGTGCATATGTACATGAATAGATATGTTATGCAGGCAATGGACATATATTAGTTTATGTACATACATACGCACACACGCACATATATATATATATACAGACATACATACATATGCAATTTATATATGTATATATACACACACACATATATACACAAAGTGGATGTGATGCCAAAGATATGATATCGCAGCTAAAGTTTCAAGCTGCATTTGAAAAATAATTTTTTATTCATTTAATGAATCTCTCTAAATGAATTTGATAAATTGATAAAATTGTGAATAATTTCAGCTTTTCTTCAGAATGGTAAAAGTGCTTCTAGCAATGTTTTAGCACCATCCATTTGGTTGGCCATCAGATAGGATTAGCATTTCTACAATGCATTTATTGTTGATTAGTTACTGATTGATTGTATTGATCTTTTATAAGTTCTTTAATTTGTTCTTAGCCATTTTGATCATGGCCATGCTTGAGCATAAAATTTATTTTGAAATGGTGTTGATGGTGCTAGTAGTAGTGTTGGCAGTGTTGATGGTATTGGTGGTAGTGGTGGTGGTGGTGGTGGTAGTGGTGGTGGTGGTGGTGCAATAATCATCAACTTCCATTTGTCAACATATTTAAGCAAATCAATACTGAAATGCATCCCAACATGGGTGTGTGTCTGTGTGTCTGTCTCCGCCTCCAAAATGTGCCATTACCAAACCAAGCTGAATGGCCAGTCAGCCATGCCAAATCGTCAACATCCAAATAACTATGCCCAATCATCTCATTCCACTCCCAGAAAATAACTAATTAAAATGGAAATGTTCTTTCGTGTGTACAGCGTCAAGAAAAGTCTAATGAAAATATTTGATTCCTGCTATGACATTTAGGGATAAGGCAGAAATATTGAGGTTCTGGTTGAAATGATACAACATGCAGGGGTCAATATACCTTCAAAACTGTTTTTAGATCTGATGGAACACATCTTCATTGCTGCCTTACAAGAGGTATGCTACCTGAAGAGCCAGGAATATTTATTTCTTTATTGCCCACAGGGGACAAACAAGAACAGACAAAGGGATTAAGTTGATTACATCGACCCCAGTGCATAACTGGTACTTATTTAATTGACCCTGAAAGGATGAAAGGCAAAGTCAACTTCGGTGGAATTTGAACTCAGAACATAACGGCAGACAAAATACCGCTAAGCATTTCAGCTGGCATGCTAACAATTCTGCCAGCTTACCAGGAATATTGCAAAATTCTTCTTCTATTATAATTCTATTCTCATTCAAAGAATATTAAATTGACTGTGGTACTTTATGCTATTGGTCCCAGAAGAATGAGAAGCAAAGGCTTTGAGCCAAGAAAGTGAAAGGGTTCTGAGGTCCTGAGAGTTAGGTCATCAGTTCAATTCCTGAACCAAGTGGCACATTCTGTCTTTGGGTAAGGCACCAGTTTACTCTGCTAAAAATGAGTCCTAGCCTGATGCTGGTGTTGCCCTCTCTCTCTCTCTCTCTCTTTCTCTCTCTCTCCAACTATCACATCATTAATGTTCCATTGTGTTAAGGGTGGAGGGGTGGGTGCTGAGTAGGTGTTTCTATCTGTTTGCAGCTACACAACTACCTAAAGCAATTTGTGAAAGTATGGTGCATCATGCTACCTGATTATCACTCGTTTATGACTGACATCTAAGCAAGCTTTAAGGATATTAACTGAAAGCTAATTGCAATTAACTTACAACTAATATATGTTATATAATCCACTCGGCTTATCGACATTGAGTCCTTTCCATAGTTTTTGATTTAGTTTATTCTCTGATCAAACATAAACAAAACTAATGTTGTCCATCATCTCTGAGTTACAGAGAGGAAAATGGACAACATTATTTCATGGAATTGTTGAAGGTATTGAACTACAATATTAATGTCATGGTGTGAATTATCTTCCAAAAGCTAACGTTATACTTTGAGAGGAAATGGTTTAGTTCAGCTTTTTACATATTATTTGTATCATCACATGGTTAGTCAATTTCGTTGATTTATTTTTATCCTTGCTAACATCTGTATATGCGTTTCTACATGATGCTACAGTGATGAGGAATGTGTAAATATGAAGGAAGTTGAAATGGCATTAAAGTAAGTCATAGTAGATTGTTATGGCAAGTAGATACAATCCTTTCCCTCCAAGAATAATGGTTTCTTGATGTCATTCAGATCTCACCAGGGAATATGAAACAATGAGAACTGAACATTATTGCAGCATAACACAGCTATTTTCGACCACGTTTATTTGTACACCCAACATGGCCATAGCAAATGAAACACTTCTTTTTCATTAATATCAAACCAAAACAGAAAAATAAAAACATAGGAGAGTTGTGGGGGACTTGGTACTAAATCTATTTCAAACATCATTGTAGTATGATTGCTAATCTTGGGTAACGGAACAATACACTAGACTAATGGTGGTATTTAAATACCAACATTAAAATACACATCAACAGCAGATGACTATATACACCTATCAATGAACCATAATCTTCACTTCGAATCTGAAACCATATTTAAACTCACCATTGTACAGTGCCACCATCATCTGCTTCCTCCCTTGGAAAATATCCAACGACTAAAGAAAATTAGAAAACTTTTGTATTTGTCCATTTTGCTTGTGTTTCATGGTAGTAGTTGCTACCCAGGTATTTCAGACATCCCAGAAGCCACCCCCCTCTGCTGCTTTAGATGCTATTACAGTTATTCCACCCTGGTTTATCAGGGATTAGCTCTTTAGCATTCAGATTACTCTGTCAAATGTAATGCTTATTTATTCACATTGTAGTGAATTAAACATGCATTATCTCGTAGCTTTGAGATTTCAATGATGTGACTGTCCTGGATGGGGCAATTGTTACTGTGGTTTAGCCCCTTTGTACTGGATGGGGGTACTGGGATCCCTGTTCGAAAATATAAGGACACAGATATTGTGTCGTACAGCCAGCTGGAAACTATGTTTCCTGGGGCTAAAACAACAGTAATAATCGTCCTTTCCAGGACAGCCACATTATGTTGGCAAATAGCCTTTACTTGAATAAGTTAGCTGAATAACTAAAATTGCCTTTTTTTAATGTTAGATGTAAGCTCATCTGAACAATGTCAAGTGTCATTTAAATATTTTAGAATATGATATCATTATTTTGGAACTTAATATCACAACTGCTGCGACAATGATTGATCTTAACATTCATTTGCTTTTTGGGGTTGCTTTGGGTTTTTTCTTTTTTTTTTCTTTTTTTTATATATCATATCCTAGATAACATAACTTTTCATTACCCTCTGTCCAGAACAATAAAGACTGTAAAAGAATGATGATAACATTACAGAAATTAGCTAAAAACAATTTCAACAGTTAACACCACCTCTGTGATTAGCACTTTTACCATCGTTTATGATATCAGAATGACCATCAAAATGTATATTAGTGCTGCCTCTGTCACCAGTAATGATGGTGTTATCAAATGACATCTTTATTACCATTTCGGCTCCAACCAATTCTATTTTCTCCCATCATCATCATTACTATAAACACTGTTTTATATTGCTGTTGTTATTTTTGTGTCAATTAATATTTGTAATATAATAAACAGTTTTCTTTTCTTTATTTTTCAGGTAAGATGTCCATTTTCAATGATTTTGCATAAAAGGTAATTATTTTTCAAAATTTTTACACAATTAACTATTCTAATTGCATATACATTTGTAATTATTATTTTAATTGTTTTTTTTTTTTCGTTCACAAAATTCCCTGACTTTTGTTACACTATTCCTCTCACCCCTCTCTCATTGCTTTTGCTTCCTCCATCCATGCTGTTGCATTTGTTAAGCATTTATTGCAAGGACAGAAACTATCAAACCTGAAACAATGCTGCTGATGATGGACAAGAAAACGATAAAGATGACAATAATGATGACACATTTTATATTGCATTGTTGCTGCTGCTGCTGCTACTACTACTACTACTACTACTACTACTACTACTTCTACTGCTACTGCTGCTGCTACTGCTGCTGCTACTGCTGCTGCTACTGCTGCTGCTACTGCTGCTGCTACTACTGCTACTACTACTCTCTCTGTCTGTCTATCCTTTTTCACTCTCTTACCAAATTAAGTGTAGTCATTGTTTGGTTAACCCTATGCTGGCCTTGTCCAGGCAAAAGTATAACAATAGACATTCCAGCCATGACCATTTCGTATTCTACCTTTTTTTTTTGTCAATCCTTGTGAGTCCCAGACCACATGATACAGTATGTCCTTTCTAAGGTTGGTAGACTGTTCTTTGAGGAAGGTCTTTCTCATTCTCCTTTTAACACCTACTCTTCCATGCTTGCAATAATCAGACAAAGATACAAGATGGAGTCTCTACGTCTAGCAGATTACATGACCATGTAGAAGTTTCCTCATTAACTCATCAAAGCATACTCCATGAATGTCTGAATTGAGAAAATAAAATCTCAGAGTCCATGAAAATTGTTTTTTGAGAAAGTAAATTCTTTGACAGTTAGATGTAAGGTGTTCTATGTTTTGGGATGGTTCCAGACTGGTGCCAGATAAACATTTAAAGCCATTCCTGGCAATCAATTGTAAGCAATCAGTCAAGTACAAAAATAACCAAAGGATTAATAATTTTGTTAAGTAAAACAAGATTTTTGAAGTCTGCAAGTTTTGGCAGTGAATTGGTGGAGCTGTTAAAGCATTGTAGTGAGTGTCTTGTGGTGCCTGTGTCTTGTAGTATTGAGTTCAAATCTCGTCCAAGTCAAAATACTAATTCAGTAGGAGATGGAATTGATAGAATTCTTAAAGCATTAGACAGAATACTTTCAGGTATTTGCCGTTGTTCTTTGAGTTCTGTCCATCATGCATTCAACTACACTGGTACCACTTCATACTGAGATTGCCTTTTTCTTAGACAATATTGGCATCAGTGAGAGGTGAAATTACCACTGCTGCTGCTATTGCTACAACTTTATCATTATTATTATTATTATTATTATTATGATCATCACCATCATCAGTGATATGATCTTTATAAAATCCTTGTTGACATTAAAACTCGTCATTCTGGGCTTTCAAAAACCTTCTGGGGTAAAAAGAAACTCTTTTAATTGTGAAACAGACATAAGTTGGAGACAAGAAGGGGAATCTGACTGTAAAACAGAGCCTCAGAAAAGATGCCATCAAACAAATGCTGGTTATGAAGAATGGGCATTGAACAAATTAATATGTGCCATTACACATTCATTCATAGATATAAAGACACACACACTACATAACCAGATACACATACACACATACAGATATATTTATCCAAATGGAAAACATTCAAACATGATATATAAAAATACCAATGCATTACTTAGTATCCTACTTCACTCTGTTTTTTTTTTTCATACCATTACATCTTATCACAATAGATTATTACTGTAATATGCAGCTTAAATCTCTGATACATTACCTTGACATATTTCAATACAACACACCATATTTCAGCTGCCAACATTTGTTGATTGTCTCGACTACATTTTGACTCCGCATGTTTGTTTTTTTTTTGTTTTTTGCTTACATTATATCAAAGTGAAGAATCTACTTCTGTGGACTTATTTAAAACTCACCATTCACGTCTCTAAATGTAATGACTGTAATTCTCTAAAAATAAATCATTAATGTTATACAAACATGTTATCCAAATTCTGTAGACATGTACAAATTATATAGACATAATGGCCACAAGTACACACTTTCAGAATTATCTAAACACACTAACCAAACGATGTATATTATATATACAATGTCCAAATGATGTATATATATATATATATATATATATATATATATATATATATATATATTATATACATATGCATATATATTATATACATATGTGTATATATATATATATATATATATATATATATATATATATATATATATATATATATATATATATATATTATATACATATGCATATATATATATATATATATATATATATATATATATATATATATATATATATATATATATATATATACAGAGAGCATTAATTATGTATACATCATCCAAAATATACAAACACCAATGTCCAAATTTTATAGCCATTGCTGTGTAGTTAAGAAGTCCATATTGCAACTGTGTTGTTTTGGGTTCAATCCTATAGTGAGGCACATTGCGTATCTTCTACTATAACTCTAAATCAACCAAAGCCTTGTGAAAGCATTTAGCTAATGGAAACTATGTGAAGCCCATCACACACAAATACATGTGTGAATGTGTGTGGATTTTGGGGTTTTGCTTGTCTCTTTATAAGTATGGTAATGCTAATGTTGATGACCGTTTTTGACATAATGACTATTTTCTTTGTCTTTTCAATTACTTGTGGAATATAGAAATAGCTTACCTGAAAAAACAGGAAAGGATTGTGACATGAAGAGTATCTGGTTGTATAATCCTGTAAAATCAATTTCCTGTCTTAGCCAAGCTAGCATTCAAAACTGGATGCTGAATGAATAAATAAGTTATCCAAACTATAAGCACATTTATATAAGTGCAAGCATGGTTGTATGGTAAGAAGCTTATTGCCAAACCACATACTTCCTGGTTCAGTCCCACTGCATGACACCTTGGGTAAGTTTCTTCTAATATAGCCTTGGGTTAACCAAAGCCTTATGAGTGGATTTGGCAGGCAGAAACTGGAAGAAGCTCATTATATTTATGAATATATATATATCTATGTTTGTATCTTTGTGTTTGTACTCCACCACCTCTTGACAACTGGTGATGAAGTGTTAAATTTCCTGTAACTTAGTAGTCCAGCAAAAGAAACTGATAAAATAAGTCTCAGGGGCTCACTTCATTCAACTGAAATTCTTCAAGGTGGTGCCCCAACACAGGTGCAGTCTAATGACTAAGACAGGTAAACGAATAAAAGACAATGTAAGGGGTCCAAATTATATTTTCTCAGCCTCCTTTCTTCAATTAATTAATTAAAAAATATAATCCTTTGTGTTTTTTTTGTTAGGCAGTGTGAAAATATAATTTGCATCTGGGGCATTCAATACCCTTGAGATGACACACGAAGAAACGGATTGGTGTCTCAGATTGATTGGTTTTGGTGATAGAATATACAGCTTGCTTGTTTAAGGGAACAGAGGTTCTTGTTGTAGTTGTAGCAGAAAAGAGAAGTGAAGAAACAGTATAATATGTATACAGTGGTGGAATCGATAACTATCTTCAAATATTTCAAACAATGATTCTTGTCATCTTGGAATGAAATAAAAATAGCCTATAATTTCTTCCAGACAGATTTCAAAAACATTTCAAATCTTTTTTCTTCTTTTTCTCTTTTTTCTTTTTTTTTTTTTTTTGATACATTGGTTTCTTCAACAACTCTAAAATATAAAATAAATTCTGGCTTCTAATGTCTTCATTCCATTTTCCATATAGATATATTGATGTAGATTGTCTTTGTTTTTTTCTGTTATTCATTATTTTTTTCTTCTCTGTTACTTTTCAAAATAAACAGAGAGAAATGTTAATACTATATAACTTGGAATGGATGACTAAGCAAAGTATATTGAGATATTAAATTTTGAAAGAATCAGATACTTCTCTGGTTTCAGGAAATAAATTTTAAGTGCTGAAGTTAACGATTTTAGTTAACCTTATCGAACTATTAAATAATAAACAAGAAGTTTCCAAGAAGTAAAACCAGCATATAAACCATCCATATTAAATATAAACCATCCGTATTAAATATGCTAACATACAATTTATTCCAACTACTCTGTTATAATTGCTTAAGCTTGTAACTGCAATGATTTAGAGCCATTAAGTAAGAATTTTAAATTACTGAGGTTTTAGGAATAAAGAAACTGGAAGTGGATGCTTTCAATTTTTCCCACGAGTATAAATAACCTGTGAAAAATAAAAGGGATTCTCCTGGGAATTGAAATCATATCTCTCAGCTCAGATTAATCTCAGGATTAAAAGAATTTAGTATAAGGAACAGTAGAAACCACAGTCTGCCCCATAATGTCTGCTTTTGGCCAGTTCCAATCATATATAAGTTTTTCTATGAGAGGTGACTTCGTATTTAACTTTTCACTATTTCTGAAGAAAAAGTTGCTGGAAGCAGTCCTCCACTCTCCTTCAAACAATGTAACCAATTCCAAGTGAATTAAAGACAAAGAAAAAGAATTAATTTCCAAATCTAACTTTATTGATCAACCTTGGATGGATAAAAGACAAAATTGATCATGGCAGGAATTGAACTCAGATAGCAGAGAGGCAGATGAAATAGAGCAAGACATTACTTTAACAACTCTGCCAACTCTCTGCAGTTAGAAGTAAGTAATACCTAAAAGTGCAACAGGTGATTAACGAAGCTACCTACCCTAATTGCAAAGAAATTTTTCCAAAAAATCTGTCATAAGATATGAGGTTTCTGTCATTCAACTGGCTTACTTGGAAATTAGGTATCAATGCTGAAATTATGACTTTTTGGTAAATGTTGGAAAATGTCATGAGAATCAGATCTACAAGATGGTTTTAATTCTTGCTTCTAGCAGTTCCGCATACATCATTAATTCTCCTGACAAAAGCATTTCTATAACACAATATCCTCCCACCAACCCCATCTCTTCATCTGAAACCTCACAGTGATTGCAGCTGAATAACATTACTACTAGTCATAAAGCATAAACCTGCCATAAGTGAGTCAGTTTACTATTTTACTGCCATTTTTTTTGCTTTTCCAGGTTTGAGCTTGTTTGGAGGTAAAGGATGGGTTCCGTTGGAGTAATTATTTTTAGTGCTTCATATCCTACCCTACTGCTAACTCTAAAATGGGAGTGTTGCAACTTGTTTCTTGTTTTTTTTTTTTTTTGTCAATCAAGTAAAATGCTGTAAGCTGAGTTTTTGTGCTTTGTCAGGTGAACACCACAATGCCTATGATGTTTTCTTTTCAACTTATGACCTCGTAGTCAATATTCCAACTTCTTCACATACAGTGTAACATGTAAAAATATGTGTTACTATGTACACAACTGAATCTAATTGAGCCTAGAAAAATGAGATTTAAATGGAAAAAAGATTTCTTTGATTATTTTTATATCATTGTCTGTGAATGATATATGTACTTATATTAATTCTGTTTATAATTTAAGAAATTGAAACAAATTTAATTTTATAATCTGCTTAAATTATTAGCCATTATACTATAAAAATGTGCAGCATGTTTAAAGTAATTTTGTTGACTGCTAAAACTAATCTTACCTATTGTTGACTAAACTACGGATGGACACTTAACCAATGACGATGTCAATGCCAGCACTAACCGAGAAAAGAATTCTTAACATTTCATCAATAAGTGGTCTTTCGTAACCATACCTGCCAACAGAAACCTCACCACTAATTCACAATCAAACTCAATTATTTCCAGGAAAATCTAGCCCCTCACTAATTTAACACTTTCTTATTTCCCATGCTGGTGCCATGTTGAATGCACATGTAATGGTACCATGTAAAACGCATCCATTCTGGTATGAGGCAGTGCTGGTGCCACATACAAAAGCATGCAGCCCACTCTGTAGTAAAGTGGTTGGTGTCAGGACGGACATCTAGTCATAGAAACCAGGCCAAAACTGAAAATCAGAGCCTGATGCAGCTCCCTAGGTTGCCAGCTCCTGTCAAACCATTCAGCCCATGCCAGCATGGAAAATGGATGTTAAGTGATGATGATGATTTTTGTTGGTATACATTGCCTTTGTTTCAATTAATTTTGAAAATAACAAAGAATTTTGTAAAATAAGGGAAAATTTTGTAAAATAACTTTGTCATTATTAATCTGGTGTTTGCAACGTAAACTAGCATAAAATGTTGATGGAAAGTCAATGTAAATCACTTTAAAATACCAAGTTTGTTTCAAAGAACCAGGGTTGATCTCAGGCAGACTGGTGTCAAACAGGTTGAAATAACTCCATCTGCTGCTATTAAAATCTCAACAACAAAATTATGTTAACACAAACCATTGCTCTCAAATAAACGTGTGTATAAAACAAGCAATTATTCTATGTTTAATGTATAAAATTGTTATTAGCAAATCTAATGACACCTGAATTTTTAATAAGCTCTACATGGTAAATGAAATACATTTGGTCCAATATCATAGCAATTAAGCATTATAGAATATTCATAGGTTTTAGTAACAGAGGAAGTAACTATAGAAATTTAATTTCCACTTTTTTTTTTAATTCTAATAAAAACCAGTGTGAAATATTTGTTTGTCTCATCTGAAATATAATAAAAATTAGAATTAAAAAAATTAGTTTAATTCTCTAATTCATTATATACCGCAAACAATTTCTTGTCAAATATTTTTCATATTTCACAGATACAGATGTAGATGTGTGTCATTAAGAAGCTTATTTCTTGTGGCTTTAGGTTCAATCACATTGTGGGACACCTTAGGGAAATGTGATCTTTTGTAGCCTCAGGCTGACCAAAACCATATGAGTGAATTTGTTGAACAGAAAGAAGCCCATTATATATATTTATATATATAAAGACATTTTAAGATCCACAGAGATCAGAACTTATCTGAAGCTCTTGGGTTCCATCCCACTGTGCAGCACCCTGGGTAAGTGTCTTCTACTATAGCCTCAGGCTGAGTAAAGCCTTGTGAGTGGATTTGGTAGACGGAAACTGAAAAAATCCTATCATGTATTTATATTTACATATATATATATGTGTGTATTTATGTGTGTGTGTCGGTGTTTGTTCCTCTACCATCACTTGACAACCGATGCTGGTGTGTTTACATCCCCATAACTTAGCAGTTCGGCAAAAGCAACTGATAGAATAAATACTAGACTTACGAAGAATATGCTCTGGGGTCGATTTCTTTGACTAAAACCCTATAAGGCAGTGCTCCAGCATGGCCACAGTCAAATGACTGAAGCAGGTAAAAGAATATAAGAATAAAAGAATATGTATGCGTGTATGTGTAGAGATATCTGTATGTATGTGTGTGCATGGGGTGGGATGTCTCTATGTCTTGAAATTTTATGGTAGTTGTAAATGAGTATCACTGTTATACAAGCAGTGTCCTTAGTTTCCAATGTCTGGTGAAAACATGAGGAAACATCACTCAACTTGGAAATAGGTAAGAGCTGACGACAGGAAGGGCATCCAGCCATTGTAAACAAATTGCAGCTGACCCCTGTAAGTATAGAGAAGTGGACATTAAACCAATAATTCAAAATATCAATACCAAGAATTTTTTTTAAAGTTTGCATTTGTTTAAACTTTAAAAAATTTGCTTAAGATTTAAACCAAAAAGAAAATATAACTAAAATAAAGACTAAACAGACTTGTGTATATTCTGCTATCAAAAACCATTATTAAAACTGTAAAATATTCCAACATATTGTATAATCTTGTGCAGTTATTTACCTATCAAACAAACTACATGAAGTTGACAGGGGTTTTTTTCACCAATAACCTAGAAGTTCATGCTAAATCAATGTCTAGTTTTGTAGAGTTCATTGCTGATAGTTTCACCATTGCTTAGAAAATATAGGGTAATACTGCTCAGATATGAAAACGAGGCTGGCTGCTTAGTGCAATTTTGATTTAGTTTTTCATCTTAGCTGCCAGCATATAATCACACATGAAAAGACTTGTGGGATCAGATAATCTTAATTAAAAAAGAAAAAAAAAGCACAAAAGGAATATAAAAGCATTTGAATTTGGTTTGGGGATTCTTTTTATATATTTTGTTAATATTATTTTAACTTTATGTTTAATTGTTGGAAATATGCTGTACTGGAAATCTTGGTGTCTTTTTTTTCTTTTATCCGGCTTGTAAGTGTGTAGTACAGGTGTACAATAAGAAGCTTATATTCATGATTCAGCTATAGAATATAAAATAGAAGTAATTGATGTATGCAGATATCATGAATATGATATATGAATATGATATCTAACTATATCAGATTGCTTTTTATTACAATGAATGATATATATATATATATATATATATATATATATACATATATATATAGAGAGAGCGAGAGCGAGAGAGAGCGAGAGCGAGAGAGAGCGAGAGCGAGAGAGAGCGAGAGCGAGAGAGAGCGAGAGCGAGAGAGAGGAGTGTAACAGTGGTAGGGATGTAAGATGCCATCAGAAACACATGTATATACACACATATATGTATGTGAATATATGTATATATATAGATATATACATGTATATATATTTATGTCCATGTATGTGCATGTGTGTGTGTGTATATATATATATATATATATATATAAAGAGGAGACTGGAAAATAGTTTTGGTATTATATATGCACCATTACATGTGTTTCATTTGCTAATAGGAGTTACAAAGGAGATAGATAGATAGTTAGACAGACAGACAGACAGATAGATAGATAGTGTAGTTTGATTCGTTCTACTCAAGATAAGTATTGCCATCTGCAATTGCTTTCATTGTCACCATCACCTTCACAATGAAACTGCTCCTTTTTGATATTTTGTGTTGGTGTTGGTTGGCTTTCATTCATTTCAGTCTTTTGTCATTTTGTTCCATGAAGCTTAGCATTCTCCGATGTCTTCTTCACCACTTCTTCCTATGTCTACTTTTGTCTATCTTTGTCACAAGATTGAGCCACTGTCGACTTACATTAGTAAGTAGGACATCATTTAGTTATTAGCCATTTATTCCAGCAGATGACCAGAAATTACATTAATTATAAACTGCTTTAATATGACATTTTAAGTCAACTTGAATAACATTTGAACTGTGGTCTGTAAATCATTATATCATTCATCAATCAATGAGATTAATCAGGCACTTTGCCATGAAGGAATGTCTAACTGAGAAGTGATTAATAAATTCTTTAAATAAGTTATAAAGAACAGGATTTGTCTGTTTCCTAATAAACTATTATAATATGTTAATTTATATTTGGAAGTTATAATTGATATTCTGCTCACTTAAGATGAAGTGGCAGTTGACTTTCCTGGATAGTGGATAGTGACTTCAATAGCTACTTCAGAGCATGAGGAATCTGCCCGAGGCAAGCCACTATTCAACTGGTTCTCACTGACAGTAAATAGTGTAAGGCCCCTGACCAGGGTTATAGGTTTCTGTCTATGGGTAAAAATCTGCATCGCTTCACAAGAGAAAGATGTAAGAAGTAAATCTTGGAATTAATCTAGAGTGGAACCTCTAAAATAGTCTGGCTTTTTGATTTGGTACTACTTCACTACCACAAGCTCCGTGTGCCTTTAAACTACACCAGCAAGGCCAACAGGAGAAGTCTCTTGTCTAGATAAACCAAATTTTTCATACACCCAGCCTAGGCTTGCATTCTGGAGCAATCGCTTAGTTACTGACCAGTGGTGTACTGACCAGCAGTGTATCACTAGACTAACTGATGCCAAAGAAGAATTAACTTTCAATTTGAAACGTTGATGTTAAATTTAAAATTATATCAATCAAAGACATTTATTTCAGACCACTTTTTTTACTTTTGAAATAATCTCATCTACAGAGGTAAACAAACTTCAAAGAATCCTTTACCAAAGCCATTGCTTCCATGATTACACTCACTTAGCATCTCATCTGTAATGATGATAGAATTTCCCATGGAGTCTATCTAAAACAGAAATCTTGCCCCAGATTGATTGCAATATGTTAGTCCTTTTATAATTGAGTTCAGATTATTATTTTTTTTTTTTTAAATAGAATAGTTTGTGATTTAACTGAATCAACAGACAATTGATTAAGTGTACCTTTGCATGCAATAGCAGAATAAATTGTTCCAGTTGAATAAATATTGTAACCAATATAAACTGAATTGAGATCTCCAGCATTCCAGCCTCATTTATCGCTACTTCTATATAGAAATCAACTCTGACTTTCTAATCAGCTAATAAAGCTCTTTTATCACGAAATAATTTCAATTATAAATTATGTGCTTTCAAAAATGAAAATTCGAGTCAAAGCAAGTCTCCAATAATTTCAATAAAAGCAAAAAAAAAAAAGAATATCTAATGTAATAATCATAATTATAACAACAACGAGGATGGCTTTTAAGAAATAAAAGGTTATTCTGACCTTAATCACTCCAGATACACAAATCTCTATTTTATCTCTAATCCACATCTGACATCCCAGTTACACACTCTATATTCTAACATATTTCTAAAAGAGAATGTTAGGGATTTGCATGGAATAAACACTCCCTACTCTATGCATCTTTGTTGCTCAAACATTATCAACAGAAACATCATGTTTATCTGGATGAATGTTGTTCTTACCCATTTCTTTAAGTTGATCTGTTGTCTCATTCAGTTTTTTCCACTCCTTGTTTTTTGTTTGACAAAGACTTACTCAGTGACCAATCAACATGTTCTTTTCTTCTCTCTCCAACTTCTACCAAAACTACCCCAAAACTACTACAAACCTACTTCTGCTTCGGTTGATCTGATCTTATCTCTACCAGTCATCAGATCCATTCACTTGACATCTTCCATTTACACCTCTTATGTCTCCCTCCCACTAATCACATACTGAACAGTGAGCTTTATCCTTCCTCTCCAAAGTGGAATCCCACAGAAATATTATCTCTTACCCATAATTTTGCTTTTCCCAATAGACCGCATGAGCTCAAGACTTAAACCATTAAACCTATTAATTTCAAATTCTTTGGAAAATTACTATTTTTAAATCTCACAACGTTAGATATTCAGCAACAGTACTTTGGAGCAAAGATTGTTTGCCAACATAACATGGCAGTCCTGGCTTAGGATGAACGTTGCTGTAATTTAGCCCCAGGAAATTGCAATACACAGATATTGTTTTGTGCTGAGTGGGGGTGCTAGATTCCCTTGTTCAAAAATATAAGGACACAGATTGTGTTGTATAGCCAGCTGGAGACAATGTCTCCTGGGGTTAAATTACAGCAACATTCGTCCTAAACCAGGACTACCATGTTTTGTTGGCAAACAATCTTTATTTCAAATTCTTTGTTTAACTTTCTGATAAAGAAAAGCAAAGTTACTGTCTTAGTTTACAGTTACTGCTATTTTTATGGTTGCAATTGTTGCTCTTGATATTGTTACTGCTTGTTGTTGTTCACATTTTATTTTCTGTTTCTTTTATTAACTAAACGAGGCTCATTTGTTTGTTGGGTGTTCCTGTAAACAAATTTTACACCTTGTTAATTTACTTTAAACTCTAACCTATTTAGGCCAGCCATTTCGCATTGTAACTGTTCGAACCAAACAGAAAATGGACAACAAATAGTTATTGTCAAATAAAACAGTTTTTACACTATTTCGGCTTCCCCCTTCTGAGAATACTCAGCCATGACACCAAACTAGTTAAACAAGCAAAGGAAGGGGTGCTTTTGTTTTTGTTTTTATTTTTGTTTGTTTGTTTTTTTTTAGTATCTGTAGTAAAAGGTAGTAGCGCTTTACACTGATTGTGTCAGGTAATTGGAAGAAATTAGTGTTGAAATCACTAATAACAACTAAATATACACTTTGGGAATTCAAGAGCTGATTAGCCGTTCTATGACTCAATTGTATTTTCAATTTCAGACATTTGATTGATTCTTTCAAAAAAAATCAATAACAGGCAAAAATAAATAAAAAAGATATATATATATATATATATATATATATATATATATATATATATATATATATAAATAATTGACAAAAAAAAATACAATATAAATAAACCGTAAAATTATATATAAATAAAGATCGAGAAACAAAATTCAATAAATAAATAAATATAAGGAAGTAAATAGTAATTTTCTAGTGAATATTATTTGAGTTCAAATATAATAACAAAGCGTTTGGAAAATGAAAATGGGTAGTTTAAAAAAAAATAAACAAAACAGTTTTTTCAATTGCATACACGTACACCTACATACCTATACATGGAGAGACAATCACAGGTGAATACACACAGGTACACACTGATATATACATACGTACACACACACACACACACACACATATATATATATATATATATATATATATATATATATATTTATATATATGCATACACACACATGCACACACACACACACACACACATATATACACACACACTAGTAACATACACAACCACACAAATTGAACGAATACAAATGGTAATATATAATAAAAGAATTTAACCCACTTGAATGACATGTGGTGTTAGTGTGTGTGTGTGTGCATGCGTATAAGGGTGGAGGATGGAGAGTGTTACATTTTTCCAAGACAAATGAAATACTAATTTGTAGCAGCCTTGAGTCACAATGCTGTCAAAACGGAATTAATTATAAATCGCAGCAGTAAACGTAGTCAATAATTATAGAATACTAATAGTCAGTGTTCGGTGAGTGCATGTGTATATGTTCATGCGTATGCATGTGTGTGTGTATGTGTGTCTATGTGAAGTTGGGTAACCTCCAGTGATTGTTGAAGTCAAACTAGAAGTAAAAAGTAGTAGTAGTAGTAGTAGTAGTAGTAGTAGTAGTAGTAGTAGTAGTAGTAGTAGTAGTAGTTGTAATGGTTATTGTTAAATTGCTCTCTTTTCTCTTTTAGCTGGTAGGCTTAATCAATTACTCTGCTTAACACTCGCCCTCCAGCTCCGCCTGTCTTCAGGTACCGTTAACAGATTCAAGCTCTACTGCAGGTGTTTGGCCCAGGTTTCTGGCATTGAAGACGTCGTCTTCTCTTCCTACCAACAATCTTGAGGGCCCTAAGCAAAAATAAAATAAAGGTCCTTTTAAACATTAACCTTCATTCTCTGACCCCTTTGCAAGAGTGAGTGTTAAAAATTGTAGCATTCATTGCTTGGTTATAAAGAAATAAAAATGGTTTTAAAACACAAGGAAAACCAGGTCATGAATGACAGCAACTGCCAAAAGCTCTTTGACTGATTGTGAAATTCAGGTTACAAAATTACAAAAGAACTACAAAAACAGAAAATAGTGATGGATGACAAAACTGAAATGTGTTGGACAAAATTATCTTTAAACTGACATAGAATTATTGATACTGATATTAAATTTTAATAATGCAGTAAATGGGGAGAATCATTAAAAAGCAGGGATAGGAGGCTTAGCAGCAATTCATCTGTCTTTACGTTCTGAGTTCAAATTCTACCGAGGTTGACTTTGCCTTTCACCCTTTTGAGATCGATAAAAAATTAAGCACCAGTTGAGTACTAGTGTCCATCTAATCGTCTGGCCCCCTTCCCTTGTGCCTAGAGAAGAAAAGAATATTGCATGAATAAGGGCAGTTTATTGACAGCATTGTTAAAACATTGGACAAAATGAGGTATTTGGTTATATTTTTTTCTGTTCTGAGTTCAAATCCTGCCACAGTCAACTTTGTCTTTAAATTAATAAACTTTTTAAATTAATGAACCCTTCATGTACCTGAATGGATTTAATCGAGTAATTCTTTTCCTTCAAAATTTGTGGTTTTGAACTTGAATTAAAAACTTTTTTTCAATTGAAAAGGTAATCTTGAAATTATGGTTAAACAAATATTCGTTACAGTTAAGCTGAACAACAGCAGTGGCCCAGCATGATCACATTTCTCAAACTAAAGTTCAAGTAATTTCATAATTGACGTAATGTATTTTATAGGATTTAACCCTTTAGCATTCGGATTACTCTGTCAAATGTAATATGTGTTTATTCACATTGTTTTGAATTAATAATGTGTTATCGTGTAGCTTTGAGATTTCAATGATGTGATTGTTTATTTTTAGAATGACATAGTAGGGTAGGTATCAAAGGTCAGATCTGGCTAGTTTGAAAATAAAACAAGTAAAATATTTGAGCCAGATATCATTGGATTAAAAGCTAAAGGGTCAATATAGTTTTTAATCAATTGGAATGTTGACGAAGTGTAACCAACACAATGGTCATTGATCAAACAAATGATAAAAATAAGTGAAATTCAATAACAGGAAATGGAAATATGCAAATACCATTTTTGAAAATTCCAGTTAAGGATAATAGTGAAGGTATATAACCTTGTGGTTAGAGTGTTGCTCGCATGATCAGAAGGTGTAGTTTCAATTCCCAGACGAGAAAGTGCATTGCATTCTTGAGTAAAACATTTCATTTCATGTTACTCGAATCCTTTCAGTTGTGAATAACTCTGTGACAGACTTCAGGAGAAATATTGTAATCTCAGGCCAATTATATGCTCTGTAAACCAGGTAACAAGCTCTCTGAGCCCACAGACTCAAGACAGGACTTACTATTTAAGGACATTGAACCAGGTTTTAGAATTAATTTCTAAGCTAATTAAGCTTTTTTGTACGAAAACATAGTATTAATACCGAAAATGGGTTTCAAATGAGCCATTTTTCTGAGCTGTGACATATCCTTGGATAACTTCATCATCATCATCATCATTTAACACCCGTTGTCCATGCTGGCATGGGTTGGACGGTTTGACTGGGCTGGCATGCTGAAAGGCTGCACCAGACCCAGACTCCACTCCGATAGGGCATGGTTTTCTAAGGCTGGATGTCCTTCCTAAACAACAACTTCTCTGAGAGTGTAATGGGTGCTTTTACATGCCACCAGCATGACACTGGAGTGCATTTATGTTCCACAGCACGGGTGCCAATTTGTGTGACACTGGTATCTGCCACAACCGTGATTTTGCTTGGCTTGATAGATCTTCTTCCCAAGCACGACATAATGCCAAAGTCTTGGCCATTGCCTCCATGAGGCCCAACACTCAAAAGGAACTCAACCACTTTGCCTCTGTGAGGCCCAGAATTGTTCACCTGAATAACAAATCCTAAATATATTGATTTTTCTTCATCAGGCCATGACACCAGTTCCCCTTTTTTTTTTTTAGAGTAATCTACAGAAATTGGCTTAGAATCAATTAATTCAATGCCAACATAAATCTAATTTTTATGTTATTGACACTGGAAGCATTACAGAGTGATGGTTTAATTTACTGCAATAAAATTATAGTATTTAAGTCCTGCAAAACACTCATTATTGATCTCGTCATTATTTACCAATTTTAAATTCTTTAAATTTACTTTTTCCAGAGAATAGATTTTTAGGATTTGAACCATTTACCTCATTCTAATTTTTCTTGATTGACATCAGAAATCCATTTTTTTCTAATTTAAAATTTGCTAATTGACAGATAATTTTTACTTGTCATTCAATACTAAGATGTCGAATCTAATAATCATATTTCAAAAGCTAGATTAATCATCAATCACATTACAATTGTCAGTTATATTATTTATCAGTCCATTGAGTGTAAATATATTGGTCATCCATTGTTATCATTATTCCTGATGAACCACTAGATGACCAAACTGATGGTGGTTGGGGTATGACCGATGGCTAATCCAGCATTTAAAAAAAATTATATGTATATATGTGTGTGTGTGTATCTATCTATCTATATCTATTTATCTATCTATCTGTCTGTCTGTCTATCTATCTATCTATCTATCTATCTATCTACCTATCTATCTATCTATCTATCTATCTATCTATCTCTCTCTCTCTCTCTATATATATATATATATATATATATATATATATATATATATATATATATATATATATATATATATATATATATATATATATATATATTTATATATATATATACAAGAGGTGCAGAAAAGTTTCATTTTTAGAATGTGCCAATGTCCCTTGGCTGCTGGGGTTATTGTAAGACAATTGTTGTGTTCATGATGGCTAGAGTCATCCATAACCATCCACTTATCTCCATCCAAAAAGCATGTTAACTTTGAAAATTCCTTCATTCTTGAATTTATATCACCTTCTTATATGGAACTGGTATTGATTTGCAGTGACACATCTTGCAGTGGGAATGATTTTAACAAATAAGGACACTATGTTGTATGGTATTTGATATATCTATATTTGCATGCCTGTGTGTGCACCTGTCTCTGTCTGTCTGTCTCTCTCTCTCTCTCTTTCTCTCTCACTATATATATGGTATACATACATGTGTATATATGTGTGCATGACTGTGTAAGCCAGCTGCTATATTGGAAAGTTTGTATCTCTAAATGATGCACATAGTGGAATTAGATTTCACAACACCAAGATAATGAATGATGTGAGAAACATATACAGTGGTCTTGCTTGCTTACTATGATCAATTTACACCTCCAGAATCAAACCAATTTTTAGCAAAATGGTATATTTATGAACCGCCAAAGCATTGAGGATAATATTTGAATGTGTCACTCTTCATATATTCAACCAAAATTCTTCAGAACCTGTTAGTTTACGACTTGCAAAGATAAGATTTCAGCTTGTGTATACTGAAGAAATATCGAAATAAAATGCATAAAACAGGACACAAGAATTATTTTCTCCCATCAGCCATAGCTTCAGGGAATTCATTTCAATCTGAAGTCTTGGAAATGGACATCAGAAAATGGTGAGGAAGGTTAACAATAATGTCAAGCCAATAGTAATCTATGTAGCTATGTATCATTCCCTCACACACACACATACGCCTATATATACATAAACAAACATATATATATATATATATATATATATATATATATATATATATATGCATATATAAACATGTATATAGATAGATAGAGAGAGAGAGAGATACATCCAGCCATCCTTCCATACATATATATATATATACATGTATGCATAAATATATATGTATCTCTTTATGTATATATATATATATATATATCATCATCATCGTTTAACGTCCGCTTTCCATGCTAGCATGGGTTGGACGATTTGACTGAGGACTGGTGAAACCGGATGGCAACACCAGGCTCCAGTCTGATTTGGCAGAGTTTCTACAGCTGGATGCCCTTCCTAACGCCAACCACTCAGAGAGTGTAGTGGGTGCTTTTACGTGTCACCCGCACGAAAACGGCCACGCTCGAAATGGTGTCTTTTATGTGCCACCCGCACAAGCCAGTCCAGGGGCACTGGCAACGATCTCGCTCGAAAATCCTACAGGAGCCAGTCAGGCGGTACTGGCAACGGCCACGCTCAAAATGGTGCATCTCATGTGCCACCCGCACAAGAACCAGTCCAGGGGCACTGGCAACGATCTTACTTGGCTTGCCGGGTCTTCTCACGCACAGCCCATTTCCAAAGGTCTCGGAAAAAACCCATCTGCAAAACAGCTAGTAGTTAGTCCAAGAAGGTGTGCTACATACTTGCATAAGCTTGGGTATTGTGGACAAGCAGCTATAAGAAAACCTTTCTTTCAACCAATTAATATCAAATAAAAGATTTTGAAAATTAAAGGTGTCTATTTACTTCCTGCATGTCTGTGTATAATTTGAACTTGCTATACACTTGTAATTTTATGTGAAACTGAATTCTGCTTTCTGCTTCTTTTAACAGAGGATTATAGAATGTTCAGTTGAAATTAAAACTGATTATTTTTTGTTGACTCTGATATGAGAGGGTTCAGACACAATATCATAAACTAGCAAACCACTTGTTCTTGTTAGTTGCTACACCATGGAAATCTTTCCTTGTTATTAACTGTCTATGTTTGAAGAATATTTTGTATATAGCTTTAAGATAGCAACTACAAGCTAAATTTATTTGCATTATACATTCATGCATGCATTTGTAAATTTGCAGACATATATATTTTGTCGTAGTTGGGTAAGCAAAGCACGTGGTTTCTTTGGTACTTGTAAATGTATGCACAAGAAGATCCACAAAGCAAAACATAATAATAATAATGATGATGATGATAATAGCAATAATAAAAATAATAATAATGATAATAATAAGGTAGGACAAATCTAGGCAAAAACTCTCAGACAGATGGACAAATAAATTGATAGACAGACAAGGAATGAAATTAAATTACCCATCCATAGACCATTTCTAATATCATTCGTATGTCGTATTGATATGTAACTTTCAAGCTATAGACAGCTTATATAATTACTTCTCATGGTACAATAAGCACAGCACATTTGCAGCTTTATTTTATCTTCTCCTTTCAGGAACTTCGCCATTTTCTTGCTATATTTTATTTATGTGTTTATATTTCTTCTTTGGTTTTTTTTTTGTTATTTTTGTTCAGGTAAGGGGTGGGAGTTGAGGTTATTTATTTTTAATCTTTTCATTGCAAGTCAGCTTTTTGAAATAGATACCTTGACAAAGATATCATTTCTTTTGTTTTAAGTTAAGAATAACTTTTTCCATATTGTTTAAAATTCAGAATATTCTAGTCTCCGAATTTTTGAATAAATATCTTTAATTAAAGTTAATATAAACACATAATAGAAGCAATTTTTAGATACATTCTCTGAAAATATGCTTCTTGAAATTCCCAGCATTTTCATTTATGTTATTGTGTGTTATAGATTTTTTTCATTTATTTATTTATTTATCTTTTGTTCTCATTCTCATTTTTATTTTCCATTTCCTTCTGCACTTCACAAAACTCAGAAAATTCCACAAGACAAGAAATTACTCTTCAACTATAATTTATTCCCTTTTTTTTCTTTTCAAAAATAAAAGCTATATTCTCATTAAGGGATCTCTTAAGCTTCCTTCACTTTTAATTATATTTCTTTTATTTAAATTTAATTATTTTGAAAAAAAATTTAATTAATAGCATTTTAATAAATATCTTCTGTTGAAACGCAATTGGTAGAAAGAATTCCTACGCTCTTTGTGTTCCTTCAATGTGGTCCGTACTATGTTATTACATCGTCATTTTAGATGACAGGGAGGTGAAAGAGAAAAGACTTCAACGATATAACGATGTGAGGGCTTCCATGATAAATGCTGTGAAATTAGCGTTTGCCCCCTCTTGTTACATTTTTACGCAACAAGTTCCCTTATTCAAATTTTAACCTCCAGCACAAGAAAACGGACTCTTTGTGCACTGTTTGATCTCTGCCTTTTGTTGTTGTTGGTGTTGTTGTTGTTGTTCAGCTCTGTTATTACCACTCAAACATTAATCACTGTTACCATCGGCTCCAATACCACCATTAATCACCTTCCTTGTCTGAATCATCGTCGCCGTCATCGTCATCGTCATCGTCATCATCGTTGTCCTTATAGTTATCGTCATCATTAACATCAGCAATACTGGAAATGCCACAATCACTATCATCATCATCGTCATCATGTTGTTGCTGCTACTGTCATCATTACCATCATCATCATCATAACCACCGTCATCACCACCATCATCCTCATCATCAAATCCCCATAAACTTCCTCCTCATTATCAACACCACTACCATCACTATTACCACCATGACCACCACCACTATCATCATCAGCAGCAGCAGTAGCAGCAGAAGCAACATCATCATTATCATGGTCATCATCACCACCATTACACCCACCATTACCATCATCATCTTCATCACCATCATTGCCGTCATCATCATCATCATCATCACCATCATCATCATCATCATCATCATCACCAATCTCACCAATTCCCTACCTTTCCACTTCTAGTTTATCTTTTTCCTCTTCACTTCTTTTCTTCTTTTTTCTTTTCTAACTCTCCATGTTTATTTTATCTTATATTTATTTATTCTTTTTTTTTCTTTTTTTTTTTCCAATCATTATTTCCAATTAAATCTCTGTACTAATTCAATGCTTCCTTCTCCACCTCATCCCTACTTAATTACATAAGTACAAGTTGCTTGAGAATTTAATCTCAATATTTCTTCCCATCTGCTGCTACTGCTGCCACTGCTGCTGCCATCGTCTGCTCATCCTTGTTTTAACTCAGTTGGTATATCATTTCATTCTAAATTTAGACTTGAAGAATTGTCATCATCATCATCATCATCATCATCATCATCACCATCATCATTGTCGTCTTCATCATCGTCATCATCATCGTTGTCATTGTCGTCATTGTCACCATCATCACCATCATCATCATCGTCATCATTGTCGTCATCATCATTGTTTAACGTCTATTTTCCATGCTGGCATGGGTTAGAGGATTTGATCAGAAATAGCAAGCAGGAGAGCTGCATCAGGCTCCATTTGGCACAGTTTCTATGACTGGATGCCAATTCCTAATGCCAACCAATTTGCAGAGTGTACTGGGTGTTTTTCAGATGGTACCAGCTCAGGTGCCTTTAAAATGGTACAAAAAGGAAAAAAAATTAACCATTTCCATTCATCATCATCATCATCATCTTCATCTTCCTCCACCTCCTCATCATCATCATCGTTTTCACATCCACTTTTCCATACCCACATGGGTCAGATGGAATTTGGTGAGACAGATTTTCTACATTTAGATGTTTCTCCTGATACCTGCCCTCACCTGTTTCCAAACAATTTAATATTTCCCCATTGCAAAACATGTTTTTCAAAAAAGACCAGAAACAAACATCATTTGCATGAGCTTCAGCTTATCCCAGTTTTAATGGGGGGTATAAGTAACTAAGACTATAACACTCCCCACCTGGATGGTACGCCAGTCCATCACAAGGTTAACTTCCCATCTATTGTCGGAACTCATTTACATCTGAATGGACTGGTGCAACCTGAAATGGAGTGTTTTGCTCAAGAACACAGTGCACTGCCTAATCTGGGAATTGAAACCATGATGTTGCACAAGCAAGTGCAACTCCTTAAACCACCAGACCATGTGACATCATACACATACCCATGTACATACATACCCACATACCTATGCAAAAACACACATACCCATGCACGCATACATATATCCAGTCAAGTGCCAGTCTTGTATAGGGTCAACATTATTGGTTAACTTCCACCTTTTCAAGATTGCTGACTTTGTGCCTAAATTAGAAACCATTCTATCACTAACTTAAAGATATTGTCATTCTTTAAATATAAACAACTTCATGGCTAATAGACACAATCATACAAAATGGCATTTTCTCACACAACCATACAAATATTCACTTAAACTTGTGATATTCTAGTTCTTATCACAATTATTCTGCAAATTCTAAGACTGCAGAATCCATTGAATAAAAAGCAGAACATTTGATGTTTCTATGAATCTTACAAGGGACAAAGGTCAGATGTTAAAATCTAAGGGCAACCTGAATCACTCACATGTGTTATGATCATGGACATATCCAGACGAGAGTGATTTTAGCATAATTCTATTCTCACAACATATATATTCACATACTTCCATATATATGTGCGTGTGTATACATATATATATATATATATATATATATTATATGTACATATAAATATCTGTCTATATATCTATGTATGTATATATGTATGTATCTATCTATCCATCTTTCTATATACATATATATATATATATATATATATATATATATCTTTCTTGAATAGAAACTTGCCATTCTCATCCATTATACTGATGTGTGTTTTGTGTGTGTTGGCTCTCGGCCAGCATTCATGTATTCATATGCATATCAATAGGCACATATATGTGAATGCATATGTGTGTGTGCATGTGTGTGTGTGTGTGTGAGTGTGTATGTATATACGTATATATATATATAATTTACACGCACACATATTCGTATTTCTTGGTATTTTGGATATCGACATATGAGATATATGTTTAGTTATTATCAGCTAACATTTATACACACATACATAGCCAAACTAAATATACATCCTTTCATTTTCATTTCATTTATAACATTCCCTTTTCCATGTCCGCCTGGGTCAAATGGAATTCATTGAGGCAAATGTTCTATAGCTGGATGCCTTCCCAGTTGCCAACCCTCAACTTCTTCCAAGTCAATATTTCTCTATGGCCGGATATGTTTTCTGAGAAGATTCAAATTAAAGGACACCACTTGTATGAGGGTGACTCTTGTTTACAACTATTATGTGATGTCAAGGCAAGGAGGTACAAACACTCATACATGCACACACATACACACATACAAACATCTACACACACACATATGTGCATCATCATCATTTAATATCCATTTTCCATGCTATGTATGTATGATATGTGTGATTATATATACAAACATGCATGTATGCACATGTGTGTGTGTATATTTGTGCGTGTGTATACATACGCATAATAGGCTTCTGAAGAGTTTGTTTACCAAATTCCAATCTGGAGTTATAGTTGCAGATACCCGCCCAAGGTGCCACACAGCAGGATCACATTCAGAACCATTTGCCTGTGAGTTTTATTCTACACAATAACAGACACAAATATATATATATACTAATATATCCAAGCACACACACACACATGTATACAAACAGCAGCACTCATTTAAATGCAAATACAGTTCTTTATAGTGCATATATTTGCAAAGATTTTGGTGGGAAATTTTGGCCATTTTCAGTTTTGCTGTGTTTTGTGTCAGCTGCTGTGGATAATATTATGATTAAATCTGACATCGTACAAATCTTTCAATATATTAACAGGCAACACTTCAAAAGGAGAATAATAATGTAATGACCTAGTAACCTTCTTTAATCCACTGGTTTTTGATAATCAGATTTTAGCAGGACAACCTCTCTGGGCAGAAAATGATAATGACAGAGCAATTATATTCTGTGTATTCTATGTTACTTTGATACATACATCCCTGATGGAATCAGCTCTATATTCTTAGATATAAGTGGAGATTTTCAAAATGTCTGTGATGAGAGTCATACGTGTGTATATGATGTGTTCGTGTCACACTTGTGTATTTGTCACACGTGTAGACATAGGGTATATATATAGGTTGAATATATGCATATACACGTGTTTGTGTGTGTGTGTACTATATTCTTTCATTCATAGAACCCACCGCCCACCTCATTCCGTCAGCGAATGTTCTGTTGATGTGCTTAATGCTTTTAATTAATGAGCCTAAAATTAGAATTTACACACACGCACACAACACATACACACATATCCATGGCTCTCACTTGCCATGTAGTAATATATATACATGCATATATATTTATAAATAGATAGAGAGAGAGAGAGAGAGAGATTGATAGATAGATAGATAGATAGATCGATAGATAGATAGATAGATAGATAGATAGATAGATAGATAGATAGATAGATAGATAGATAGATAGATAGATAGATGTGTATATATACACAATACATATCTACAGCATTGATATTTCCCCACTGCCTTATAACCATGTCTTCCTAATATCACTTTGTTGCATGTCATCTCAGTTCCAATGTGCAAAACTACTTAAATTTTAGAACCTGTAACTGAATATGATTGCATTTAAAAATATGATTGGAAGCCTGTGTATATATATATGTTTGCATCCTCGACACACATATGTATATAAATATGTGTGTGTGGGTATGTATGTTTGTCACTATGTGCACATGTGTGTGTATGTGT
>NC_142940.1:5203710-5213710 GCF_046866305.1 Octopus bimaculoides
CAAGTATGCACATGACAGGCTTTTTTTCAGCTTTTGTCTACTTAATTCATATCCAAGCTTTAGTAGAGATACTTGGTAAAGAAAAGGTAAAGTTATCTTCTTGAGTCATGTAGATTCATAAGGGCAGGTTTCCTGGTTTCCACAGCATATAAAATCCCCACCTGGATGGGACGCCAGTCCTTTGCCCGACTAACTCACTTTTGCCAGCTGAGTGACCATCCAGCATACTAACAATTCTGCCACCTTAGATGATGCTCATGATCATGATCATGATCATGATGAGGATAATGATAATAATAATAATAATAATAATAATAATAAAAGTAACAATAATAGTTAAACAAACATTCCAGTTAGTAGAATAATTAAAATATAAATACGATAGGGCCTTACATTTGTAACATAATGAGTTAAAAAACTTCAAATAAATTAGATTATTCAAGCAATTAGTAAACAAAAATGTTTTCTAGTGGTACCTAAAACCTAATGAAAAGAAAAAAAGGTGGGGGAGAGAAATGCAACAAGATCAGTTGATTGATATGTGGCTATTCATCAGATAAAGAAATCGGAATACTTGGAAATAAAATTGCTTGTTATGTAATAGAATAAAGAAATTAACAGAACCAAGGAATAAGTAAAGAATAGTAGTTACAATAAAGAGAATATAGGAATAAAAATAATACATTTTAGAGGAGATGCAAATGTGAATGAGAATGGTGGAATGGGCAGAACAGTTGTTTGTCCAAAATAAAATAGTGCTGTCTTAGAAAGAACAATATAATCGATTGTACGACAAAAATGTAGCATGAATGAAAATAACCGATCAGTAAAGATGATGGATAAGAAAAAAAAATAGAAAAATAAATAAATAAAGGAGAAAAAGAAAACAGGAAAATTCTTCGGCTTAAACTTGAATCCAATAAGAAACATAAAAATATGTCTTTTGAAACGAACAAAAGATGTAAGTAATCAGTGTGATAGCTTTGAACTGTCTTCTGACATGTGACCTTTGCCCTTTTCACTCACATAGTTCGGAAGCGATCTGATCACTGCTACAATGATTGGTGCACATTTTGGCATCACTGAGTACATTGAATGAATTCGTGGTTTTCGCTTGTTGGAAAATAATCTGTATAAAAGCCACTATGACAATACATGATAAAATCAATAATCCCAGTCAAATATGCATTATATCTAATTACCAAAGGGAAGCAAATGGAAGTTTCTAGATTGCAGACGAAAGACAACATCCCTGGACATTGTGCGTTTAGTTATGAAAGTCACACAGACCAGAGCTGTTGGCTGGGGGTGGGCACTGGTTGGGGGGATGTCGGTGTTAATGTACCGAAGGCTTTGAGGAGAAAATTGTTATTCAGAAATTTTATTTAATTCATACGATCTATCACGCATTATCTTTACGACTGCCTACATCCTACTCCAATTTCCTGTTTTTCATTATATATGCATATGTATGTATGTATGTATGTGTACATATATGTAAATATACATGCACACATACAAACATATACATATAGAGAGACTGAGACAAACAGAGACATGTGTGTGTGTGTGTGTGTGTGTGTGTATGGAGGTATTATGCTGTGTTTTGCTTCACATTTTTTGTTCACTTAATATTGTTCTTAGTGTTGTTATAGTTTCTCTGTTGTTTCTTGTTTTTCCTTTTCTTTTTGCCCATTTACCAATAGATATCTGCCAATCTGTCACTAGTTTTACTTAATATCCTAATCCTCCTTATTTATCCTCCAACTCTTTTAGCACTGCTTCCACCCCGACCCTTGTCTTCTGTCATTCATTCTCTCTCTCACTCCAAGTATGTCTATATACATACATTTATATATACATTTATATTATATATATATATGGATATATCCATATATAGATATATATCATGTTTCCATTTTATTCCCTCTCTCTTTCTCTCTCTCACATTTTAACTAAGCTCATAAACATAAATGTATGTGTAAGTGTATGTGTGAGTGTGTGTATGAGTATGTACATATATATATATATATATATATATATATATATATGTATTGCTTCTATTCTTATTCTCTCTCTCTTTCTCTCTTTTTCTCTCTCTCTCTCTCTCTCTCTCTCTCTCTCTCACTCTCACTTTCTTACTCCCTCTAGCTCTCTTCTACTACCAATTTCATACTTCACTATTCCGAACAATTAAAAACAGTCAGCAGACTACATTGATAATTTGAAGAATTTACACCTGATACCAAATTCCTTAGAGCTAGAAATAGTATTGCTTAATGTTGCATGCTTAGCAGATCAGATTGAAGAACTATCGGAATAAATTGGCCATATCTACTGCACATACTTAACAAGACTTTCGATGACTAAGCCAAGAGTTCACAAAAGACTAAGTCTACTAATGAAGTAGAGGGAACTATCATTAAATAAATACAATTATTTCAGAATTAGTTTATTGCACCAACACTCTTATTCATCAAACAACTTGACAATACCATTTGTTGCATTCCGTAACATGTGCTCTGTGTGTGTGTGAGTGTGTGTGTGTGTGTGTATGTGTGTGTGTGTTTGTGTGCATATTTGTGTATGCATGTGCGTGTGTGTGTATATATATCTTCATGTATATATATATATATATATATATATATATATATATGTATGTATATATATTCATATATATATATAAATATATATATATGATGATATATATATATATCTGTATGTATAATGTATATATATATATATATATATATATATATATATATATATATATATATATAACATATATATATGCGTATGTATATATATGCATACACACTGGCACATACATACGTAATGTACATGTATATATGTAAATATATGTGTGTGTGTGTGTGTGTGCACATATGTATCTACACATTCATATAACATATATGCATATATAAATACATGTGTGTGTGTGTGTTTACGCATGCATTTATATAAACACATACACACATTCATGCACACATACACACATATACACACATACACACAAACGCATATCCCACGCATATATTCTGATCTACTTCAATGTCACTGAAAACAATCCAATAAATAATCTCTCTAAAGATATGGGGGTTCCATTTAGATTGGTTCTGTGCTTAAAGCGTTCTGTTTTCACGCATCACCAGGTCCACACCAGAGGTACATTTCTCAAGCATGATTCTTCTTAGATTTAAGAGTCTTTCTCTATCTGCTTTCAAAGAACTCTGAGATGTTTGGAACCATAATTTGGTCCATTAGATTTATTTTTCTAATATCTGATCAACCTTATTGATCACATTCATAATATTGAATAAAATTAAATCTTCAATCAAGAATGTAAGTGTTCAGTTTTATAATCGCATAGGTTTGTGTTATAAACTCAGTTATGATTATGCGATAATAATATAAACACATATTATTCAAAGATATATCAATAATATAAAAATCAATTTTCTATTATCTACATGAATGCAAGCAACATTTTGATAGACAATCTTGTTGATAGCTTTCACCGAAAATTTCATAGTGACCAATTTAGTGTGATTCTTAACAATGGATAAGCTTGTTTGACTGAGGTCTCCTCTATCATCACCATCGTCGTCGTCGTCAACATCATCATCGTCATCATTATCATCATCTTCACCATCATCATCATCATTATCGTTATCCTCATCAATATTACAATCATAATCATCGTCATCATCACTACCAGCACCACTATCATCGTCGTCGTCGTCATAACCCCCCCCAACCACCATCATCATCATCATCACCATCATCATCATCATCATCACCACCACCATCATCATCATCATCATCATCATCATCATCATCACTGCTGTCGTCGGTGTTGTCGTCGACGTGGTCATCATGGTCATTGTCATTGTGTTAATGTCCACTTCTCCTTGCTTGCATGGCTCAGACATATTTTATCAAGGCAACTGTACCATTTGCTATTCCTGACATAAGAGCGACCAATTCTTTGAGGCCATAAATAATAGCACTTGCTATGCATAACTGATGAAGCATAACAATGCAGAAACACACAGCTCCTACTGTCCAGTGGTGTCATTCATTGCCTAATGGTGTGTTTACACCTATAATGAGAATTACTTCTCTTGAGACATGACCAGTGTTTTGTCTTTCCAGGTCCAAATGTAGACAAATATGGTTAAGAAGAATGTATTCAATTATATTCAATACATTCAATATTACACCTTTGATTAGTATAAAAATGCAATAATTTATAAATATATATGAATATATATATATATATATATATATATATATATATATATATATATATATATATATATATATATATATATATTCATATATATACAGACATCGCTATGGTAAGAAATCTGCTTCCCAACCTTATGTTTCCAGGTTCAGCCCTACTACATGGCATCTTAGATAAGGGTCTTCTGCTATAGGCTCAGACCAACCAAAGCCTTGTAAATAGATTTGGTAGATGGAAACTGAAAGAAACCTGTCGTATATGTGTGTGTGTGTTTGTGTGTCTGCGTTTGTTCCCCATCACCACTTGACTACTGGTGTTGGTGTGTTTACATCCCCATAACTAAGTGGTTTAGCAAAAGAGACCGATAGAATAAGTACCTGGCTTTCCAATATATCCATTCTTCTAAAATTCTTCATGGCAGTGCCCCAGCATGGCCACAGTCTAATGACTGGAACAAATGAAAGCTAAAACGTAAAATATCATTATTATATATGTAAAAGTTATAAATATATAAATATTATAATTAATAATTAACAATTAGCCCAGTTAACTCATTGCACTTCCTTAAGCATTAATCCTAATTATTTTGACTGTAAACATAATCCTATTTTTTTCAACTATATGTTTCGTACCCTCTCACACATACACACAAATACACACACACATACATACAAGCATAGACACACATACACACACATATGCACACATGCACACTCAAACTTACATACATGCATATACACACATACATACACTACATAGACACATACACGCATACATGCACACACTTACACACATGTACTTACATACATGTACATACACACATACACACACAGGCACACTCTTACATACACACACTTACATACACACACATACACACACATACACAGACACACATACATGCATATACACACACTTACATACACACACACATACATATGCACACTTACACACACATACTTACATACATGTACATACACACACACACACAGAGGCACCTTCTTACATACATACATACATACACAGACACACATACACGCATATACATACACACACACATACACACACTTACACACACACACACACTTACATACACACACACTTACATACACACACACACATGCACATATACACCCATGTACATAACACACCCATGTACATGACACACCCATGTACATAACACACACCTGAGCGCCCACAATGCTGGCTAGAACATAAGCGTAAAGAGAAATTAATGCAGATATCAACTATTTACACATGTTTTAAGAGGGTGGATATGAAATGCTTTTATCAAACAATATCGCTGTGAAGAGTAAATAAAACACAATCCATAAAGTTTTGTTATTTTATCAGCACGAAATCAAACAAGGACCATATATCGAAATATCTTGTGATTTTAATAATGTAAAGATTTTATGAAATTCCTCTTTCTAATTCCTGATATAACATTCAGTTTCGAATATGTTCCAAGCTTTCATTCTGCTTAACAGCTTTTAACATCAGTCCAGTACAGATCTTATCTAACCCAATTTTCAAAGAAATCTATATAGATTATATGTTATTATTAAATCAGAATCAATCTGTCTATAAAACAAGGAAGTAACATGGTTATTAAATATAGTGTGTGGACGATTATAATGCAGTAAATAGCAACATTAAAGAAAACTTTTATGTTTATATAATGCTATAATATTTTTATAATTTACTAAATGTGAGCAAGATTGACATAGGATAGAATCAAAGCGGACATACTGTTGTGGAGTACTCTAAAGACATACCCCCATATGTGGCTGGGCAGTAAGAAGTTTGCTTCCATGACACATGCTTCTGGGTTCAGTCCCACTGTGTGGCACCTTGGGCAAGTATCATCTACTAAAGCCTCGGGCAAACCAAAGTCTTGTGTGTGGACTTCGTAGATGGAAACTGAATGAATCCTGTTGTATATATATATATATATATATATATATATATATATGTATATATCTGTGTGTGTGTCTTTGTGTCTGTGTTGGTCCCCTCCTCCACCACCTGACAACCGGTGTTGGTGTGTTTCTGTCCCTGTAGCTTAGCAGTTCAGCAAAAGAGAATGATGGAAAAAGTAGCAGATTTAAAGCATATGTACCAGGGGTCGATACGTTCAACTAAAATTCTTTAAGGCAGTGCCCCAGCATAGCCACAATCTGTCTAAAACAAGTAAAAGATAAAAAATATGAAGATACCTTACTAGAATACAACTTGAATACTGATACAGCCCTCTCAATCTATTTTCTCTTATTCATACATACATACATACATACATACATACATACATACATATATGTATATATATATATGTATGTATGTATACAGGTTGGCCCAAAAGTAGGTTTACAGTAATCACATAGGCACTTTAAATTTCTTTTAAAATATTTTATTGCATTTAAATTTCTATTTTACAAACTGAAAAGGGAGCTTGACAAAATTAACTAAATTAATGTAGAATAATGGTTTCATATTTTTTTTTATAATTAAGATGTAAACTGTTAATATATGAATGTGAAAGAGATAGTTGAATAGCTGTAAACTTACTTTTGGGCTACCCTGTGTATTATCGAGATGTATCTACATAGCAAATGATTTGATCTGAGATTGTGTGCTGAAACAAAAACAATTGCAGTGTGGAAGATGTTTGCAAGCCATTCAAGAACACACAAAAACCGTTAGTTTCACTTCAACATTTAAATTTTATTTGTGTCAAAATATTTCAAAGCGACAAAAATATTTTGACAAAAATAAAATTTAAATGTTGAAGTGAAACTAACGGTTTTTGTGTGTTCTTGAATAGCTTACAAACATATTCCAAGCTGCAATTGTTTATATATACATACATATATATATATATATATATATATATATATATATATATATATATATATATATATATATATATATATATATATATATATATATATATATAGTATCAGGCTATTGAGAATGAAATATCTGATTTTCTTATGCACCGAATTTGACAGCCATTAACTCAAATGTTTTATTCTGACAATTCTTTGTTTTACAACATTGAAGAGTTACATAATCACTTTTCGAAATGCAATTCATGGTGTTTGATTATATTGTGTGTTTTCTCTTGTAAATCAATTTTTGTGAACCCATGGATAGATAAAAAATTTGTGTTGTTTATGAATATGAGTTCCATCATGAAACTCTTGAAAATGAGCCCCGTGGTAGACCTGAGACCAAGATGGATAATGATGAGCTGGAAACTGTAGTGGAGGTGGATACATCTCAAATTATGCATGAGTTAGCAGCGAGGTTTAATGTTTCGATTCCAACTGTATTGGACCATCTGAAACAAATCGGCAAGGTAAAGAAGCTGGACAAGTGGGTACCACACGAACTGAAGAAGCATCAAATGACACGTCGTCTTTGCTGTTTTTTGCTGTCACAGCATAAAAGCGAACCATTTTTGCATTATATTGTTAAATGGGATGAAAATTGAATTCTTTTCAACAATAGCAAGCATTCTGCATGGTTATTGGATAGAGAGAAAGTGCCAAAACACAATCTAAAAAAGAATATTCACCAAAAAAGAGCTAATGATGTCTTTTTGATTTACCAGGTCTCATGAAACTGGTGTCATCCACTACAGCTTCATGAGACCTGGTTTGTCAATTACAACAGATGTATACATCAGCCAATTGGATGAAATGATGAGTGAAGTTGCAATTAAACAACCGATATTGGTCAATAGAGACAGATCAATTTTCTTGCAAGACAATGCTTGACCACATGTTGCACAAAGAACGCTACTCAAGTTACAGGAACTGAACTTAGAAGTACTCTGTCAGTCACTATATTCGCCAGACCTTGCACTAAATGACTATCACATTTTCCAGGCATTAGAAAACTTCTTGCAAGGAAAAAACTTTAAATCTGAACAAGATGCAAAAACAGCCTTTCATGATTTCATCACCTTTTGCTCTCCAGGATTCTTCACTGCTGGCATAAATAAGCTACCAATAAAATGGCAAAATTATGTTGATAATTTAGGTGCATACTTTGATTAACTGCATTGCTTTTTGTTCAGATAAAGTAAAATAAACTTTCAATTCAAAATCAGACATTTTATTCTTAATGACCTGATATAAACACACGTGTGTGTGTGTGTGTGTGTGTGTGTGTGTGTGTGTGTGTGTACATATATATGTTTATATGTGTGTGTGTGTGTGTGTGTGTATATATATATGTACATTATAATGGATATTTACTAATCTTGAAGACGTTTCCATTTCATGAGAATTCTGTATATTCTTTAACTAATGAAATAACTACCAGAACTTGAACTCTCATCACAACTCGTGCTGATCTCATATCAGTGAAATACATGATATAACTAATATGAAGCTGGACAAATTAATTAATTGCCAATTTCCTCTCTAATATTTCAACCTCAAAGCATTTAATCTTGGGCATGGCTTCTCTTTCACTGCCTTATAATTATATTGATTTTTTTTTAGCAGAAATATTTTTCTCATTTTTATTTTTATCTTTATTTATTTATTTTTTTTTTTTTTTTTTTTTCTTTTCTATTTTTGCATCTGTCTTAGAATTAGGTTTGCAGAACAAACCAATGTCTTCGTCATCTTCTTGATTTAGAATTGTGAATTAATGAATAATCAATACATAAGAGGAAGAGTTAGATGAAAATATAAATTGATCTTACAAACGAGGATTATATGTATATATGTATGTTGGGGTGGATGGCTGATTAGAGAACAGATTGGAAACTAATTAGATTTAATAATTCACCACATATGTGAATATTGTGATAATACACACACACACACACACATGTACACATGTGCACGCATCCTATGCACACTAACACATTCACACACATGCATTCACACACTAACACACTCACATACACACACATGTGCAGGCGTACACACATTCACAGCATCTTTTAGTGAGTTATTTATGATGGATTTTAGAGTTTAGAACAATTGATGCTTGCTTAATAGCCCCCAACCGATGCCAATACGGTTCTCATGATGAAAGATGTCTTGAAAATGGATGCATTTAATTTGCTGAGTTTGGTTGAAATATTTGTTGGAGTTCAGTAATTGTCGATCATTGTAGAACGCTGCATAGACATCCCCACCACTTCTCAAAGTTGTCACATCAACCAAACATTTCTACACCAATTAAAAAGTGCTGTCATGACAGAAGACATGTAGAATAGTTGGTTCAAAGAACTGATGCAAGTTTGACAGAGATACTTACCATCCTCTGGTCTAATTGCCATAACAGTTGATTAGATACTGAAGTAAGCCACAGAAGGAGCATACGGGGTAAAATATTATACATTCCATGCAATTTGGAATCATCATTCATTCCTCCATTTGTTCAGTTTCACATCTGCTTTTTTATGCTTGCATGAGTTAGAGGAATGTTTTACTGAAGCATTGTTTTAAAGACGGACGCTCTTCCTGTCAGTTACCTTCCAATGTTTTTCAAAGATGGAATCTTTTATTCTATAGGTTTTTGTATGTGCTAAGGCAGTGGAAGATTTGTTGACTGCAGAAACAACAATATCACTGCTTGTTGCTCTACAATTTATAGAGAAGCACAAATGTAGACAAGCATACAGATATATGCATACACACACACAAACACACACACACAGAGTTTCTGTTCATCTCTGTCTATGAATTCCACTAGCAAGGCTTTGGTTAACCAGACTATAGCAGAAGA
>NC_142940.1:5216210-5226210 GCF_046866305.1 Octopus bimaculoides
GTAAAGTTTGGTTGGCTTTTTAAGAATCAGCTTCATATCCTGAAAGAGATTCTTTCCACTAACCACAGCAAATACTAGCTTTTAAGATGATGTCTCTATTTCTATTCTAAATAAACAGCTTTCATTTACTAAAGAAATTTCCGGATTTTTACCTTAAGTCTTCGTTTTTATTAGTTTCCATAACATTCAGAAAAACTGGAATTTATGGGGACATACTCATACACAACACATACCCAAGCACATGCACACATGTATATATATACATATATATATATATATATATATATACATATATATATATATATATATATATATATATATATATATATATATATATATATATATATATATATATATACATACACATACATGAGCGTGATTGTTGCCAGTGTCGCCTTACTGGCACATGTGCTGGTAGAACGTGAAAAAATCATTCAAGCACGGTCATTGCAGTGTCACCGGACTGGATCCTGTGCAGGTGGCACATAAAAAACACCATTCGAGCGTGGGTCATTGCCAGTACCGCCTGACTGTCCCTCATGCCAGTAGCACATTAAAAGCACCCACTACACTCTCAGAGTGGTTGGCATTAGGAAGGGCGTCCAGCTGTAGAAACTTTGCCAGATCAGGGAGATTCAGCAGATACAGAATGGGATAAGGTTGGTCCTTTGAAATACAAGTACTATGCCTTTTCGCCAGTGGAGTACACTAGAGCAATGTGAGATATCGTGTCTTGCTAAAGGAAAAAATGTGCCACCAGGAATTGAACTCACGGCCTTATGATCATGAGCTGAATTTCCTAACCACTGGGCCACACACCTTCACTCATTCCAAGACAATAGTAGATACCTGACTGAGGTGCCATGTGGAGGAAGGAAACTTTATAATTGCATAGCAACGTTTGCACCTGTCTATAGAACATTGTAATGTGGTTGTCTTTATAAAAAATTAAAGTGAAATTAACTGAAGGAAACTCAGGACTTCGTGGTTGGGAAGCAAACCTCTTTGACCATTCAGCCACACAGAGTCTTCTAAATAAGAAGTAAGCTGATTGGTCTGGTAGAAATTGTGGTTGCTGCAGTGTGTGTGTGTGTGTGTGTGAGCAATTCTTTGCCAATTAGCCAAATGGTCTTCTTTGAATGTGGTGAGGATATTTCCAAGTGTAACAGCCACACCATTCCAGAACAGTCTGCCATTCTCTTACATATGCTGCAATCATGCTTTGAAGGAAAGAATTTCCATTCAGGTGTCTGATTGGTAATTGGTAGTTATACTGAGTTATAAAGGAGAGCCAACACACACATACATACACACACATTTACATGCATATGCACATACACACACACTCATGCACATACAAATATACACACATACATACACATACATACGCACACATACAGTCACAAATGCATGCACTCACATGCACGCCCACACACACAAACTCACACACTCACACAGACACACATGTACACAAACACTCACAAACACATATTCTCACTCACACACATACACACAAACATATATACACACACTTATATATATACAATGACTTTGCCATTAATAAACACATTTAAAGAGCTTGTGATGCCAAAGGAAGACTTGGAAATAAATTCTGTCTTCAACCTCTTGAACTTATATGCAGTTTAAGATCTTCATGCTAAGCTAGAATTTCACCAAATGCATTAAAATTTCATAGCTCTATAGGTGTATGTGTGGCTGTGAGGTAAGACGTTTGATTCCCAAATACCTGGTTCTAGGTTCAATCCCACTGTATGGCATCTCAGGCAAGCATCTTCTATTATAGCCTTGGGCCAATTGAAGCCTTGTGAATTTGGTAGACAGATACTGAAAGACGCCCATTGTATGTATGTATCTATATCTTTGTTCAGTTTTATTTCAAGATTTTTTTCCAATAGAGAAAGAACCGGTTTCTAACCTAGATCAAAGTCTCTTTCATTGGAATTTTAACATCAACAACAGGGTATTTTTGTTTGCATGTATGTATGTATGTATGTATATGTGCAGATTTGTATGTTTTGCTTTATGTATGTATTCTCATGCATATAGTTGCATATCGAGACATACTCATATATACTTAAATGATAAACTTCCGGAAAGTTTTACAGATTATTACAGTTCTAGTGATGGATTGGATCTGTAGTCTTCGAATTAGCTTTCTCATTTCTAGTTTTCAGAAGTCTAATTTCTGAAGCTCGGTATTTAGTCAGTGTGTTACATATCCCAAGGCCCCAATAATTACAGGTATAAACCTGAACTTGTAATCTGGATAGAGTAACTGCAGATTTCTCAATAGTTCAGCGTAGGTATTCTTTTTTTTTCTGATCTTCAGCTTTATGTTAACATCTGCTGGGCAGCTAATTTCCACAATTGATGTATGTACATATGTATCTATGTATGTATGCATGTATGTATGTGTGTATGTGTTTGTGCTTGTTCCCCATCACCACTTGACAATCATGTTGGTTTGTTTACGTCCTTCTAACTTAGCATTTCAATAAAACAGCTAATAAAGTATGTACCAGGCTTTAAAAAAAATAGGTACCGGAGTCGATTCCTTTGACTGAAATACCCTTCTCGGCAGTGCCCCAGCATGACCGCAGTTCAATGGCTGAGGCATGGAATGGTTCATTGCTTGTTTACTACTTGTTCTATTAAAAACAAACAGTTTGGAAACTGAATATTAAACCAAAACAATGTTGTTTTAATTTCCCAGAATCTGATTGATTTTGGTGATGTCTGGAACAGCAGAAGTCACTATTAGAGATTCTTTAGAGGCTATAAATAATTACAGAAAAGTATTGTTTTAATTATGTCTGTTTTTATGTTTATTTATTGAATCGTTCAAGACTGTCTTGTTTATCTCAGTGCTTCATAGAAATTCTTTATTGCTTTGACGATGGCCTTAACACCAATGCTAAGAACTGTAAACTGCTAATCATATATATATATATATATATATATATATATATATATATATATATATATATATATATATATATATATATATATATATGTATATATATATATATATTTGCACACATACATACATATATATATATACATATATACACCAATATTAAGAACTGTAAACTGCTTATCATATATATATATATATATATATATATATATATACACATACATATATACGTATAGACACACACACACATATATACATATATATATGTATGTGAATGCATCTATATATGTACATATGTATGTGAATACATTTATATATGTACATATGTACATATAACTACCTGTATATATGTGTGTGTGTGTGTGTGTGTGTGAAACCATAGATATATAGGCATATGCACATATATATAACTCTTGTAGTTGCGAATACTTGAGATTAATACATATATTTCTTTTATAAATGCATACAAATAATATATATGGTCCTGTGCTTCTTTCCAACCATGGGGTTTTGGGTTCAGTCCCATTGCTTGGCATCAAGAGCAAAGAGACCAACAGAGTACATAAAGACTTGAAGGTATGTACTGGGGTCAATTTGTTTGACTAAACCCTTAAAGCCAGTGCCCTAGCATGGTCACAGACCAGTGACTAAAATGAGTAAAAGATAAAAATTGCATTACAAGAAACATACTCATTTCTTTTGAAATACGTACACCAGAAGACACTAACCAACATACATACATTTTCTTTTCTTTTGCCAAGCAAAATAGATTTCCAAGAATCTCAAATGCATCCAGTTTTGTTAAACTATGTATTTGAATTTTTGCTGTGCTATAGCTACTAGAGAGACTACCTGTCATATAACATCAAACCTTAACATTGATAAAAACTTAAATAATCTCATCATGCCTCCACATGTGAAAATACATTCTGACATACCTTATTACCAACAGCAATAACATGATGTTTGGAAAGAACATAGCCATTCATTGCTTTTTTTTCTCAAAAAATTGTTCATGCATTAATGAACAAAAACATCAGAGTAACATTCTCTTATGTAGTTACCTTATGACCTTTTAACAAAATCTATGCATATTGAGTAATTCAATAAACTCAATAATTTTTTCACCTAAAATAGCTTGTTTTCAAAGAACCACAAAAGAATATTATTTTTTTCTTTTCCTTTTTAATAAATTCATACTATAACTACCATTAGACCATTTCAGTACAGACACACACACAAACACGCACACATGCACTCATACTCATACACACATACAGCATTGTACTTAAAAAATAGACGTATGCACAGACAACACATTTACACTTTCACCACAAATAATTTGTCACAAACCCAGCAGCCATAGGAAACACACATCTTACAAACGAAGTGCATTTCCACTGAAACACAATTAGTTCTTGCCTTTTGTTGTTCTCAAAGAATCACAGTATAAAGGTGAAATAAAAAAGACTTAGCGACATTACTCAAAAAGCTAAGTAAAGGTAAATCTAATAATTGTAATACAAAGATGAAATGTCCAGCTATTAATAAAAAAGAAAAGTATGCACTACTCTGCAAATTGGTATTACATCATTTTTTGCTTGTGTTACCTATTACTTTTAATTCATTGCACACATACACACATGCACACATAACACATGCACACACACACACACACATCTATCTATCTATACATATATATATATATATATATATATATATATATATATATATATATATATATATATATATATATATATATATATATATATATATATATATACATATCTATGTATATGAATATATATATATAAATACACACAATACATATATATATATACATACATATATATATATATATATATATATATATATATATATATATATATATATATATACATACATATACAGGCATAGGCATGGCTGTGGAGTAAAAAGTTTCTTCTAAACCACATGGTTCCAAGCTCAATCCCACAGTGAGGTAAATCGGGCAAGTGTCAGCTAATATAGCCCAGGGTTGGCCAAAGTTTTGTAAGTGGATTTGGTAGAGAGACACTGAAAGAAACCTGCGGAACATATAAATATGCATACACACACATATATACATACATACATATATAAATATATATATATATATATATATATATATATATATATATATATATATATATATATATATATATATATATATATATATATATATATATATATATATATATATATGTATATGTATATTCTGTCTACCAAATGTATACACAAGGCTTTGGTCGACCCAGGGTTATGGTAAAAGACATTTGCTCAAAGTGTTGTGCAGTGTGTGTGGTGGGTGTGCATGTGTCTGTGTACAGGTGTATGTGTGTGTGCAGGTGTATGTGTGTGTGCGTTTTTATTGTGTCCTGTTCTCTTGACATCACATGATGGGTCTACTTGAACGGTTATTCTCATGCAAGCACTGTTGCTCATTTCCAGTCATCCATGGAAAACCATGTTCAACCATGAGGAAAAGAAGAGAGTTGGTGAAAGTAAGAGCACCCACTCGTAGAGAAGTCTGTCTCAGTAAATTTCATCTGAGCCATGCAAGCATTGGAAAGTGAACATTTAAATGTCAATGACAATGATGATGTTAATGATGATGAAGATGATGATGAGGATGATGACGATGACGACGACGACAACAACAACAACGACATTGAGGATGAGGCTGACAATGATGACAACGATGACAATGATGGTGATGATGACGATGATGATGATGATGATGATGATTATGATGATGATGCAGAGACTTGCTAAAAGTGCTTTCTGTTCTTTTTCTCTTTTCCCTTTTCTGTTTTTGTTTTTTGTTTTTTTTTTTCCTTGCTTTTTGTTGTATCTCGGGGTTAGAAGATGAAAGAAATAACAAGCATTGAGAAGAAATGCAATCAAGCTGAAGAGAAAGAGAGCGAAACTGCTGCCTTGGTCTGTTTTACTCAACAGGGCAACGTTTGGGAAAACACTGGCACAGCGTTTGATATCTATTGTAGAAAACAATGTTCTTTTGAAACTATTAAACTATTGATCTCTTAAATGTTCTTAAATATTGATTTCATTCAACCTTATCAAATTTATTGATTTTTCCTTCCTCCTTAGGCTCAAAGTCAATTTTAGACAAAGAAGAAGATTATACAGACATACATACACACACACATGAATATATACATACATACACATATATGCATATATACATACATACACTTATATACATATAGATATATTTATATATACATATATATTTATGTATGTACGTATGTATAATTTTCTTTGTCTACAATTGGCTATATATATATACAAGGGTGAGTCAAAAAGTAATGCCATTTTGTTTAGGACAGGTATAATTATCAGCACAGGAACATGTATCATACATCAAAATGAAGCTGGTCCTCTGTGGATCACATCCCTACTTCTCAACAGAGTCACCGTTTCTCTCAATAGCAATGTTCCACCTTCGAATGAGAGCATGTATTCCTGCCTTGTAAAATTCTGTTGACTGTTCTTTGAGCCACTTCTTCACTACAGTTTTCACTTCCTCGTCACTGGACTATCATCACTTCGGCCCCATGAAAGAGGGTTTGAGAGCCAAACATCATTCTGGGGCAGGGATACATGCTCTCATTCGAAGGTGGAACATTGTTATTGAGAGAAACGGTGACTATGTTGAGAAGTAAGGATGTAATCCACAGAGGACCAGCTTCATTTTGATGTATGATACATGTTCCTGTGTTAGCAATTATACATGTCCTAAACAATATGGCATTACTTTTTGACTCACCCTCGTATATATATATATATCTGTGTGTGTGTATGTGTGTGTTTGATTCGAACCCCAGTATATTATTTCTTGGTGTCATGGAAATATTTGTAAAGATGAGTGATCATGTGTTGAGCTGACAATCACAAGACCGTAGGTTTCACTGCTTGACTCTGCAGCATATTGTGGACTTGAGCAAGGTACTCTTCACATTGCTTAAAATTGGGTACCGACCCATCACTGTTGCAATTCTCATTTCCTACCACCTGTCACATCTTTGATGTTCCACCAGCTCGAGGGTGTGTGTGTGTGTGTGAGGGGGTGGGGAATCAAGAGGGTGTGTATATTTGCTCATCTATATTTGCTTATGTCTACATAAATAACTAAAACAATTAATGAAAGTGTCCTACAAACAGGTCATCAGTCATCAGCCACTCGTGGCTGATGACTAAACAATACTGATGTTTAATCATAAGTGATTGCAGTCAAGCATGACTTAATGCTTTTTTGTTTGCTTTATTTGTTTTGATTATTTTGTTTTTGTTATTGTTTTCTTACAATAAAATGTTTCAGAACTGCTGAGGAACAAATGAATGAGGGAACCTCTAAGAGGTCATTCGAAGTGCTATAAACAACAGCCAAAACTCCCTCAAGTCACACTGCACCCACTTTAGAAAATGGGAAGGACACACATTAAATAACATAATCCTAGATATTAACAGAATGACAGGATGGTCATGGCAGAATTGTCTTTTATAATAATTCTGTCGCAATACAACTATTTATGAAAAATTCAGGATCAAGGAGCCAATGAAGTAGTCATATGGGATGACTAGAATGTCTGCTAGAAAGAGTAGCTAAATCTCCCTTAATTTACATTTCATTCATCTTAAAAATGGAATTAGATAATGGAATCTGAGATTGTTGTAGTAGGAAGGATTATTATTATCAATAATAATGATAATTCCTAATTTTGGAAAAGCAAGCGATTTTAGGGGGAGGGGAATAGTCAATTGTACCGACCCCAGTACATGACTGGTACTTTATTTTTTTTAATCCCAAAAGGGAAAAAAAGGCAAAGTTGATCTCAGTGGGATTTGAACTCAGGAAAATAAAGAGTTCCAAGAAATGATGCTATTTTGTCTGATCCCAAAAGAGGGAAAGGCTAAGTCGACCTTGCCAGAATTGGAATTCAGACAATATACCACTAAGCATTTTGCTAAGCATGCTAACAATTCTGTCAGCTCACTATCTTAAATGATGATACTACTACTACTACTACTACTACTACTACTACTACTACTAATAATAATAATAATAATAATAATAATAATAATAATAATAATAATAATAATAATAATAATAATAATAATAATAATAATAATAATAATAAATAATGATAATAAATTGATTTCCTTTTTTCAGCTCTGATATTTACTGATTTCATAATTTATTAATCATAGAGAGATGATACAGCAGACCACAAATGAGATTGAGTCATAAGTTGTACTTAGAAATATTAAAAAGATAAATGCAATGTTATAAACTATCTTGGTCTGGTCTGATCTGAGGCTTCTCTACTCTACACACACACACACACACACACACACACACACACACACACACACATATGAAATTGGTCCCTCTTACATTTCATCTCTTTTGCTTTTTTCTTCAGTCTCTGTTTTGAGTTTCATGCTACTTTCATAGTTTTCACCACCACCACAACCACTACCACCGCCACCAACAACAACACCATCTCCGACCTTTCTTCCTCTTTATCATCATTACTATGATTAATAAACCAATTTCTGTCATAACCACAAAATCACGATTTTGGGGAGGATGGGGGTGAGCGTTAGTCAATTGAATCAAACCAGTGGTTCATTTTATTGATCTCCAGGAGGATGAAAGAGAACTAAGTTGACTTTGTCAGGATTTGAACTCAAAACATGAAGAGCTAATCACAATAATAATAATAATAATAATAATAATAATAATAATAACAAGAGCACTCAGAGTGTGCAAACCTCCACCAAGGCAACACCAACGTCCTCTCGACGATTAGCCAGAACTGATTTTTAGAATGAGAATATCTGAAATAAACTTGAATTCTCTCTCAAATGAGAAGACTAAAAATGAACCTGACCACTCTCAGAAATTAAGTAAAAAAAAAATGAAAAATAATCCAGAATCCTTGTTCGGTACCTGATTGATATCAGTGGTAATCATGGAATGTGAAGGTGGCTGTAGAAAATTTAGTAACAGGAATAAATAGTTTATCCTTATCTGATACAAGCCAAAGTGAAAAAATTCACCATTCAAAATAGTTACAGCCTAAATGGAGATAATTGAAAAAGACTTGAAAGTTAACATAAGATCGTAATCATGTAAAGTAAATATAACAAAAATCAACCAAATTTTTGTCTACGTTTATCGTAATTTGAATTTAATAATAATAATGTATTGAACCAGAATAAACACCATGAGGTACTGTATCCAATGATCTAACAAGTTTGCTAATTATGACTTATCGGAATTGATGGCAGAAGGCTAGAAATTTGGTCAGGAGCAGGATTAGTTGATCAATAAAACCCCTATTGCAGACATGACTAAAATCTGAGAAAGCAATGTGTAACCCACAACACAGCTATAAACCCATGGTTTCAGGTTTGACAGAAGCACATTCTACATCGATATGACTGTGGTTTTCCTTGCATAACTGGAACATGGTGTGTACCCCAACACTACATATATAAAATCGTGGTTATAAACCCAACAGAAAAACTCTAATAAGATTATGTGTACCGCATATTGCACCTATATAACCAGAGTTCCAGGCTTCAGTGAAAACATGTCAAAAAATAGTGTGTTTGACCTGGTGATTATCATCAAGCATTTTTTGATCAGTTTCCTGTGTATCATAGATCTGCTTGTCTAGAGTTAAATGAGAAAATACTCAACGGGCAAGACAATTATTATGTCATTTAATGACAGACCATTGTCATCGCTAACATATTTCACTCGACAGCTTCCTCCATACCTACTGCTACCAACACTACATTTCACTACTACTACTACTAATAATAATAATAATAATAATAATAATAATAATAATAATAATTGAGTCTGGTTTTATTGGCCACAAGGGCTAATACAAATTAAAAACATTTAAGAACAAAAACAGGACGAAGGTTACAAAGGGTTTTGATTATAATAATAATAATAATAATAATAATAATAATAATAATAATAATAATAATAATACAACTACT
>NC_142940.1:5233710-5236210 GCF_046866305.1 Octopus bimaculoides
CATGAGGAGCCAGTCAGGCAGCACTGGCAATGACCCACGCATGAATGATGCTTATTGTGTGCCACCAGCACAGGAGCCAGTCAGGCGGCACTGGCATCGGCCACAACTACAATTCCCATTTTTGATTGTGATTTTGATTTTTGATTTTTGATTTTAATAATGGTTTCAAACAGTTTCAAATTTTGGCACAAGGCCAGCAGTTTTAAAAAATGGGGTTTAGTTGATATCATTGACCCCAGTACTTGACTGGTACTTATTTTACCAATCTTGAAATGATAAATGGCAGTATTGACCTCAGCATTGAATGAGTTTAGAATGTAAAGAATAGGGGAAAATGCCACTAAGTTTTTTGTCTGATACACTAATGATTTTGCCAGTTTGGCTCTTTTTAGAATCCTGTATAATGGAAAAAGATTCTCTCTGTTCTGCTATTTCCATCTGTCAAAGTCTTTGAAATATTACAAGATATATATAACCTAATCATTGACTTATAATGTTGGAGAGATGAAAGACATAAGGGTGTGCCTAGGTGATGACAAGTCATTGATTAACATCTCGTGAAAATTTAGATATAAAATTAAGTAGAGAAATTATTGAATTTAGTAGTTAATGGTGATGATATTGTTTTTGTGCATTTGATAGAAGATGAGAGAGTGGAATTGGTAAATTCTATTAATACATAACTTGAAGTTGTGAAAGATTCTGATAAAAATCTAAAGTTTGATATTTTGATTGCAGTAATTAGGAACTTTTGATTGGGTGTGAACAGTTATTGAATTTTATCAGTTGTAAAATATAATTTTATCACATTTTAAAATGTGATAAGAAGAAATAAGGAGAAGCTTGGTTAAGAAGACTTTTGTCAACCATGTGGCTTCAGGTTCAGTTCCACTGTGCAGCACCCTTAGGAAAATGTTTATTTTACTATAACTTTGAGCTAGAAAATACTTTGTCGGTGAGCTTGGTAGACGAAAATTGTATTTAATTTCAGGGTGCAAGCATCAAATAAGGGCTGATCCAGACCCTGATAACATATCCAACTGATGCTAGTATGTATAGTGGATGCAAAACAGCAATGGCACCTTTGGCAAATGTCTTCTGTAAAAATTCTAGGCTGTCCAAACCTTGTGAGCAGATTTGGTAGATAGAAAGTGAAAGAAACTTCTTGTATATACAGGCTTCTTTCAACTGTTGTCTACCAAATCTACTTAGAAAGATTTTTTTTTTTTTTTTGCAAGCCTTGAACTACAAATGAAGGCACATGCCCAAGGTTTCATAGAGTGTGACTGAACCGTTCAACCATGTTCCTGGAAAGCAAACTTCGAAACCATATAACCATGCATATATCTAATATATTAATAAAATAAAACAATTTATTTCTTAATTATCTATGCCATTTGAATCAAGATCTTGCCGAAAACCATTTATTCAGCAATAATATCATGAAAGCCATATTCCAAAGAATAATAGCGAAATGGTAAAAGTTATATAATTCCATATGTATATAGGAAATGTTATATGAAACCTGTATGGTGTTAGTTTGAGTTATTGCTTCTAGTGACCTACAGACTGAAACTTCATCTATTTATAGAATTATTCACATAATGTTCACTCTAAGCAATATTGATTTCTGGCAGTGGAACAAGGACTCAGGGAAATGAGATTGCATGGAACGGTTGCTTTCTTTAAAGGTGGGATTGTTCAGATAAGGAGAAAGAATACATCTGCTGAAAAATCACTATTTGAGTTGATTTATACGCTAGTGATCAAATTCTACCAAAACTAAAAATAAATAATCAAAACTAATTAGGATTTTGGTATTATATGTAAGAACGGTACAGATTATGGCTGTGTGGTTAGCAAGCTTGCTTCTCAAATATGTAGTTTTGGGGTTCAGCACCAGGATATATATATATGTTTGTAAATAGATAGCATTTAAACCAAATAGTGGAACCTGGTGCAGTCCCTGGACTTGCCAGTTTCTGTCATGCAATCCAACCCATGCCAGCATGGAAAACTGGTGTTAAATGATGATGATGATGGTGATGGTGGGTGTGGTGGTGGTGGTGGGGATGATGATGATGGTAATGATGATGATGATGATGATGACGACAATGACGATGATGATGGTAATGATGATGATGATGATGATGACAGCGACGGTAATGATGGTGATGATGATGACAATGATGATGATGGTAGTGGTGGTGATGATGATGATGATGGTGATGACGATGATGATGATAACGACGACGATGACGATGATGATGATGATGACGACGACGATGACGATGATGATGATGATGATGATGATGACGATGATGATGATGATGACGATGATGATGACGATGATGATGATGACGATGACAACGACGATGATGATTATGACAGTGGTGGTGATGGTGGTGATAGTAGTTATTGTTGCTGTTGAGTCATTTACAATGAGAGAAGTACACTCCTGGAACCGTGTTATGGTTGGTGTAAATGCTGCCATCGTTGT
>NC_142940.1:5246210-5251210 GCF_046866305.1 Octopus bimaculoides
ATATATATATATATATATATATATATATATATATATATATATATACATACAGTCACTAACACATACACGCACATACATACACAATAGAATCATAGATAAAAAATAATAAAAGAGTGATTGACTTATTTTGGGTTTATTGAGTAGTGGCAGGGGTTGGCAGGGGTCGGCAGCGGGGTGTTGTCTGTCCCAGTAAATTAAACATTTAATTTTATTGTTGTTCTGCTCAATATAATATCCTCGACCAGTCGTTATAATTGTCGTTTCTGATCAATAGCGTTAGTATCTGTTCGAGTCAATGGCAGAATATATCTGAGTCTGTTTAAATCTGTATTAAATTTCAACTGTGTTTTGGCTGCCAAAAAAAAAAAAAGAAAAATTGATAGATAGCTAAATAAATAAAATAAAATAATAATAACACAAATAATATATAAATAAGAAATTAGTCTGACCATCAACAATACTAACACCAGTTCACTACTACCAAGCATACTGTTATCTTTCCTGAGAGGAGTAAATATTATGTGAGAAAAGCAAAAATCATTAAATAAATCTTTTTGCAGACACACACACACACACACACACACACACGTATATATATATATATCATCATTATCAACATCATTTAATGTCCGCTTTCCAGACTGGTATGGGTTGGACAGTTTGACTGAGGTATGGAAAGCCAGAAGGCTGGACCAGGCTCCAATCTGATCTGGCAATGTTTCTACAGCTGGATGCCCTTCCTAATGCTAACCACTCCAAGAGTGCTACTGGCAGAAGAGCCAGTCAGGTGGGCCTGGCATTGATCAGGTTCAGATAGTGCTTTTCACGTGCCACTGGCATGGGAGCCAGTCAGGGGACACTGGCATCAGCCATGTTCAGATGATGCTTTTTACATTCCGCAGGCACACACATATACATATGTACATAAACACACATGCATATACACACACATGTACAACAACCTATGGTTGTCTCTCATCACTTGACAACTGGTGATGGTATTTTTTATGTTTCTGTAACTTAGCAGTTCAGCAAAAAAGACACTTAGAAAATAATTACAGAAGTTAATTGAATTTACTAAACTTTTCAATGTGGTGCTCTAGTGCAGCTGATATTCAATGACTGGAACAAGTTAAAAGAAAAGAGAAGCAAAACTAACCCATCAATAGAAGAGATTTTTACAACATTCTTTTCTATGCTGGTGATTTTTTCAAATACATCCTCATCTTCATTTGATGTCTGTTGCCCATGCTGGGGTGAGTTCATGCAAATAGAACACAATCAGTAATTAGTTTAACTATTTAATGAAGGTCTAAGATATTTATTATTAAAGGTCGTAGTTTTCTTCTAATTGCATCGTTGCACAATGTGATTGTTGCAAATGTCAAGAAATGGTTAAAGTTTTGGAGCGTTTAACAGAAAATAGCTAGGGTTGCCATATTTTCCAAGGCTTTCTAGTGTAGAAAGTTAGCAATCATTTTTTTTTTTTTATACTATCTTCCTGTTAATACTTCAGAATTTAACAGTACTTAACAACGACAATGAAAATTTATAACATGTAGATAATTATTGTTGTGTAAATTAATTTTAAATTAATCTATTATCACATACAAATATAGATCTTATTCAGTTTTTTTATCTTTGTATATCAAGGATGCTGTGATTACAATAAATATTAATTTTTTTTGTTTTGTTTTTAATTGAACCTAAATTAACTTTAATTAATTTCACTCCCCTCCCATATTTTTCTTTCTATTTCTTAAAATTTGTCTCTGCCGTGTTTCATTTTTTTCATTAGCTTTAATTACATTAATTATACCCTTAAACTTCTTCTTAAATCACAAGCTTTATATAGAAGATATTGAAAACCCTGACTGCTGTAGATTTTTTGGGGGGGGTGGGGGGGTATCATTGCCCTGATACATGAAGCTTAAAAAATTCAGTATATTAAAATATGTATTAAACAAAATTGAAAACATACATTGAACATTTAATTCTATGCATATCAGTTAACAAATCTTCTGGTAGTATTCATTATCATCATCATCATCATTTAATGTTCCTGTTCCAAGCCGGCATGTGTTGGACAGTTTCACAAGATCCAAAGGTCCAAGATCTACAACATGCCCTGGTGTCTGCTTTGCTATAGTTTCTATGGCTGGATGCCCTTTCTATTGTCAACCACTTCACAGTATGTACTGGGTGCATTTTTCATGCCTCTAGCTCTAGGGAGATCACCACGAAGCCTGCAAAGCTATGAACCCTGAAGGAAAGGAAGTTTCATGCAAAGAAATGAGTGGTTAAAATATGAGAAAAGAAGCAAGAGTGAAGCAGGTTTGTTGCTGTTCAGGAGCTTCACAACGACTCGCATTTATACACACACACACACATATAAATGAAAATATAAGATATTAATGACATTGGCTATATCGTTAGCTTAAGTATCATATCTGATAACGCAAGCAACAAGCAACTGAAAATATATATATAAACATATATATATATATTATATATTATATATACATATATATATATATACATATATATACATATATATATATTTATATATATATATATATTTATATGTATATATGTATATATATATATATATATATATATATATATATATATATATATATATATATATATATATATATATGTATGTATGTATGTGTGTGTGTATGTATGTATGTATGTATGTATATTTATATGATAAAAACAAAACAATGAATTAATGAACTATTCAAACAATTATTTATAATGTTAAATTGTTTTGGCAAACTCAGTCAGAAATAGACAGTGTTTAGTTTATATTAATATTTCTTTTTCTGCTGCAACAAACAAGAGGAGAGTTATATATATATATACATATATAAAAAAAAAAGGAAAAGAGCAGAGCAATGTGTGTACATGAAAATACACAGCAGGAAGAAACGCACATTATTATTATTATTATAATTATTATTATTATCATCATCATCATTCTCATCATTTTCATCATCATCATCTTCATCATCATTATTGTTATTATTCTCTTTGGGTTTATTTCTATTTATTTATTGTTTTTATTTTTTATTATTTATTATTTGTTTATTTTAACTTTTTTTTTTTGGTTTAGATACAGCAAAAGATTTTTGTCTTTGGTGCTTTTCATGCGAAAAATAAAACACTACGAGTATTCATTGATTATGTTAGTTTCTGTCAGGTTGTGGTAAGAGGACATGAAAAAGCATTTGGCAAGATAAGATAAAAATGAGAAAAACCTAAAACACAGAGAGAAAAGGTTGTTCTTTTTCTTTTGTTTTATTGTTTGTTTTCTTTTTTTTCTTCTTTTCCTTCATCGGCAAAGAAATCGATGAGAATCTTTCAAGAAAAGATTGTTAGAAAACAGAAAGGAAATGGGGAGTGTAAAAGAAAAAAACTAATAATAATAATAATAATAATAAAAGAAAAATGTAAAACAAACACATTGGGTAACATTTGCAGAAATAAGTCTAACTAATGTATATATATATATATATATATATATATATATATATATGTATATATATATATATATACATATATATATATTTATATATATATATATATATATATATATATATATATATATATATATATATATATATATACACACACACATATACATATATGTATATATATATATACATACATATACATATACACATATATATATGAATACATACATACACTCACATGTATATATACATACTGATGATGATGATTATATACATACATACACATATATATATATATATATATATATATATATATACACATATATATGTATATATATCTTGCCATGTCAAAGTATGTTTATGATGACGCTTTTGGTATTGTGTTACAGAAATTTAAGAACCAAAAAGTCATTAAAACAGCAAAAAAAAAAACATTCAAAACAAAAATAAAGAAAACAATTGTCTTGATTATTCCTTCTCTAAGATAGATTGTTTACTGTATTAGCTACAACAATGGCAGGGAGTGTGTAGGTACTAATTATGTTTTCACAGACCTAAAATCTTAATCTCTCTAAAAAGAAAATGGTCTCAGAAATCTACGATATAAAACCTTACTATATACATATATATATATATTACATGAAACAAAAGAAGAATTAGAGGTTGCTTCTAATGTGGCTGCAACCACCACTTATCAGAAGTATATACAAGATTACAACTACTAAGTTTTACTACATAGCAATATGACTCTTCTTTTCTTGTTTTCTTTTTTGCTTTTTCTCAGTTTTTTTTTTAATATATATTTACTGGTTTGACTGATCTGTAAAAAACTTGCAACAGAACTGGATTAACAGCTTCTGGTAATAAAAAAATTCTTAATATATATATGTGTATATATATATCATTATCATCATCATCATCATTCTTTATCTCCACTTTCCATGCTGGTATGGGATGCACAATTTTATTGAGGACTGGCAAACCAGGCTCCAATCTGATCTGGAAAGGTTTTTACAGCTGGATGCCCTTTCTAACGCCAACTACTCCAAGAGTATAGTGGGTGCTTTTTACGTGCCACAAGCACAGGGGCCAGTCAGGTAGCACTGGCATTGACCACGCTCAAATGGTGCTTCTTACATTCCACCAGCACAAAAGCCAGTCAGGCGGCATTGGCATCTACCACGTTCAAATGGTGCTTTTCACGTGCCACTAGTACGGGTGCTAGTTAGCAGCACTGGCATTGGCCACAACTACGATTTCACTTGACTCAACAGGTCTTCTGAAGCACAACATATTACCCAATGACCAAAGGGTACTTTTAAACAGGCCGGTTATGCAACACCGGCATTGAAAAGCAGATGATTCTGCACACTATGATTCATCTGCTTGTCCAAGGTATTCCACCATCAAAAACGTTATTTCATATTATGTGTGTGTGTGTGTGTCTGTGTGTATACATATATATATATATATATATATATATATATATATATATATATATATATATATATATATATATAT
>NC_142940.1:5256210-5263710 GCF_046866305.1 Octopus bimaculoides
CCATACCAACGACATTGTAGAAACAGAATACTGCTACAAAACTATCCAAGAAAGAATTAAACTTAATAGTGCAAATCATTATGATTCCCCAGTTAGCTTCTTAAATAAGATTTTAGTCATTAAGCATCACTAATATCAAATTTAGAATACCATTATCCTTTCTCTTCATGTGCTATGCCCACAGGCGCCCATGACCAAGAACCTCAAGCCAAAGATTGAAAATTTATGATTTTCTTGGGAAAGACACAGCAATGGCTTCCTGTTGCCTTCCGCCGATTTATTTAGTTTACTCTGTTCTGAGACACTTAATCTCAAGGCACAGACTTTGGCTTGGAGGTCCATAATCTCTAACGCCTTTAGGCATCATTCCTGAAGAGAAAAGACAATAGTATTTTAAAAGTTCATATAGTTACGTGTGATGACTAAACCGTTGCTTAGAAGCTAGTTGAGGATAGTTTGTAGTAATGCTCTGTCTATAAAAGACCTGACCTTATACTGATATAAAAACACTTTGTATTCATGGGCCCTGCACAGGGGGTGCAGGAGGTGCAAGCATGTATCCTAAAATTGTTTTGGGGTGCAAAACTAAAATTTGCACCAATACTTACTTTTCTCAGGTTTAGAAAACAAAGCATAAAATGTGACCTGTAAAAATTAGCTCTCAGTTAGGTTTCATTTCAAAGAACAAAGAACAATGGATACATATATATATATATATATATATATATATATATATATATATATATATATATATATATATATATATATATATATATATATACATATATATATATATCAGGGGCGTACACTCTCCGGCATGCAAGGTATGCGCTGCATGTTCAGTGATTTTTTATCCATATCATCGGAAAATTAGATAAAATAGTTACTTTTGTTTCAAAGAAATTCCATCCAGGTGTTTTCAAAATATTCTGCCTCCCCTTCCCCCTCTCTCACTGACTCGTACGTCTGCTTTGAGAAGACCACGTGACACCCCCTCTCTGTCTCTTTGTTAGTGTAGAATTGTTGCTAGCCTCTTTCCACTTTCTGACACGAACAAAGAGCAATCTCATAATTCCTGAGTTAGCCAGATGAAATGTCGGAATAAACTGGCGGTAAGCTTGAATTTTTTTTTAATCCAAAACATCTGTTTGCACTATTATATTTTTGGAGTGTTTTGAAAACAAAAGATATTATCTATATTATATTTCTTATTTCAGAAGTAGCTAATTAATCCTAAATTAATTTGACTAGCGTTATTTTTCCGTTTTGTTGAAATTGACTCAGATGCAATTTACTCAGACGCTTACTCGTGTGTTTTTATATAAAAGTAACCTTTTTCAAAATGAGTGTTATAAACGATATTTTGAGAAATAGTTTTTCGAAAAGAGAAACAATTAATTATAAACGGTGGGAGACAACACTGAACTTACCTAATTTGTGAAGCTACAACAAGAAATTCACGAGACAATTTCATGTTAATTTGTATGAAAAGGAAAAATGGTTAACTGGAAGTGCTACACTTAATAAATTATTCTGTTGGCCTAGTTTACTTTTTTGCTTAGAAAAGAATGTTTAGAATGATAAAGGTTATGATGATTTAAATAATTTACATATGGCTATGCTAAAGCACGAGTGTTCTCAAAGGCATATAAAATCTTTGATAGATCTTAAAATATTCGTGATCTTGTTGAAGCTATGCCAGAACTCTTCAATCTGTGCAAGTTGATTTTGACAATTCCGTCTATCACTGCTTCTGTAGAGCGATCCTTTTCTGTATTAAGAAGAGTCTAAATATACCAAAGAAATGCGACAGGAGAAAGAAGACTGTCTGGGTTAGCACTTATGTCAATTGAAAAAGATTTATTACAACAATTGACGAAAAGAGAAGATTTCTACGAAAATATGATAGATATATTTGCCCAGAAAGAATTGAATTAATTTATAAATGAGGTAAATAACATTTTAGAACATTAAAAAAAAAATTAATATATTAAAGGGCATATATTGCAGGTTTTGTTTGGTGTTTGTTATAACGTAAGGTTCGACCTTCTTACATCAGTATTGTTTCGCAGGAGAAACGGTTCGACTTCTTCGTCAAACCTAACCTACATAGGTTTTCCTTTCTGTGCTGCTGGGTGTAGTCTATTTACGGCCATAAATAAGTGTCTTTCAATCTCAGAGATGTTGACTTCTGCCACAACAGTTTTTTTGGGGGGGAGGTGGGGCATTTTACAATGTTGAATTTTGGCAGTCTTTCATTGTGTGTGTATTCATGTATATGCGTGTATTTTCAATGTGTGTGCGTGAGACGTAGTCTTTTAATATACGGAGTTCAGTAAGTCTCAGAACAGTCTACTTGAGTATCAATAATTTTCCCGGAATTGACAAGTAGCATGATAAAGCACCTGACTTGTCTTCGGGAGCGTAACTATCTAAAACTATGGCCATATAATGTAACTAAATGTGTTCTCTTTATTAAATCAATTCTAATTGATTCAGCTGAACCAATAGGTATAGGGGCTAATGCAGAATCGCACCCCTTTAAAAAACGAAATTTTGTGAAAATTTTTTTCGGATTCCTACCTTTAACAGAGATTCCGAATATGCAAAAATATTAACAGAATCCACTATCATCTTTATTCCATTTTACTTATGATTTTTAGACATTTTAAAGGGAGAGTGAGGATGGGAAAGTACTGACGTTTCAAAGAGAGAGAAAAATACAAACAATACACTTATTTCAGGCTCATCTCTACAGAGCCATTTCTTATTCCCTGCTTATTGTAGGTCATACGGGGGTGATTGCATATTCAGAATCTCCCATATGTAAATCGTAGGAATACGAAAATTCTTTTACTGAAAAATTGCCAGTGGGGCGGCGGGGAAGAGAAATTCATTGCATGCCCAACCCCGGAAGTCACCGCACGCCACTGATATATATATATGTATTAGATATATATATATATATATATATATATATATATATATGTGGCCTGTGTTTTCTGTACTCTGGTTATTATTATTTTTTTGTCTACGTTTTGTTTGCAATGTCCTGTACCCAAATATGCACCTATATATACAGGTAGATGTAGGTATGCACATACTTATACGTATATATGCATACACTCATTTATTATTTGTTATACATATATATATGCACACGCATGCAAGTGTGTGTGTGCATGTGCATGCATGTGTGTGTGTGTGTGTGTGTGTTTCAGTGAGTGAGTTTGTATTTTCTCTCATCTTCATCTGGCTAAAAAATTCTACTCAGCTAACCCATGCAAGCATGGAAAACTGGATGTAAAAATGACAATCATGTTGATCATGATATCAGTATTTTTAAAAGACCTTTAAAGAAATCATTACATACAGGTATTGATTACATACAGGTATTGATTGATTTTTCTATTCAATTGAACATATGTATTCAATCTGACATACATTTGCTAATACAATATTGACTGTTCAATATACCAAGATCTTATTTTCTTTATGTTTTCTTCGTCTTACGATACCAAGATCCATTTCATATAATTGCTCATGGTTTTGTTGTTTGCTTTAAAATACAAATCGAATTACTATCGCAATATTTGTGATTTCAATTATTATTGAACAGATATCAATAGTTGTAAATTCTCATTAGTTAATAGTTATTCTAATTATATTTTGGATTTTCTTGGATTACAATATCCGTTAGCGCGTATTGATTGTTTGCTGATAATTTGCAATATTATGAGAGTGAGTTAGTGTTTCCAGTGTGTGTGTGTGTGTGTGTGTGATCATTATTGTTATTTTACATTCTGAGTTCAAATTCTGCTGAGATTGACTTTGCATTTCATCCTTTCAGGGTCGATAAAATAAGTACCTGTTGAGCACTAGGGCCAATATAATTAACTTAACCCCTCTCCCAAGCTTGCTAGACTTGTGGCAAAATTTAAAACCATTATTATTATGATTATTATAATTATTATTATTATTACTAATATTATGATCATTATCATCATCATCATCATAATTATTATCATTAACCTCATCATCATTATTATTGTCAAGTTAGGGCAGTTAGCTGGCAGAAACGTTAGCACACCGGGCAAATTGCTTAGCGGTGTTTCGTCTGCCTCTACTTTCTGAGTTCAAATTCCATCGAGGTTGACTTTGCCTTTCATCCTTTCAGGGTCGATTAAATAAGTACCAGTTATGCACTGGGGTCGATATATTCGACTTAATCCGTTTGTCTGTCCTTGTTTGTCCTCTGTGTGTGAAGATCCTTGTGGGCAGTAAAGAAATAAGAAGCGTTTGTACATCGGGCGAAATGCTTAGCGATATTTTGTCTGTCTTTACGTTCTGAGTTCAAGTTCTGCCGAGGTTGACTTTGCCTTTCATTCTTTTAGGGTCAATAAATTAAGTACTAGTTGCGTACTGGGGTCGATATTATGTATATTGTACTATATATATTATGCTATATATATATATATATATTTATATATATATACGCATAAAATATGTACAATATATTGTATATATGTGGAAAGGCTGTCGTGTTTTGGTGTATGTCTCTCCAGATATATTTGTAAGTTATAATTCATCGAATTTCTTTTTATTAGTTCTTTAGATTTGAAGTGGGGCAAGGCCATACAGGAGCACAGCTTTCATTGTGTAAATGAATTAATTCTTTGAATTGATTTCAATTCTTACATGGAATGGTTTTATTTACTCTATAAAAACCTAAATATCATGATTGTTTTGTTTATTTGTTTGTTTGTTTGTGTTTTTTTTTTTTGCTTTGTTTCTTTTGGGTTTTTTTTTTTTTGTTAATTTTTCTTCCTTATAATTCTGAAGTACTGTTATGCTTGGTTAAGAAATCAATGTTAAGAAAACTATTATGATTAGCGCTGACTACAAAAGCTGCAGGTGTTGCAACATTGATTACAATAAATTGTTTGTTTACCTTGAATCTAAACTCACTGACAATACCAACTATTGATTAAGAAATAAAATCTAGATAAAGAAAAAAGGAAAAACAAAAAGGCATAGTATGGGGTGGGGTGGGGGTAGGTCTAAAATAATTTTTTTTTTTAAAACAAACAAACAAAAGAAAAACATGAGATCAATTTAAGGAAGATGTGTTAGAATGTATGAATGAGTAGTTAGTGGAATGCCTGGTAATGTTCAGCATGAGATCGGTAAAAGAGAGGAATGGTTTGTGTTTAATGAGGAGTGAAGAGTCAATTTAACATGCTTAATAATCTTTGTTTTTATTTACTTAACGAAAAAGATCAAGCAAAAAAAAAATATCCTCGTTGAGTGTGATAGTTTGTTTAAGGAAACAGATTCAAATTTTGATCGTTCTTATTTCGATGAAGATTTACAGGGTGGGGAACATTGTTCATTTACGTTTTTATATATATATATTTTTTCATCGTGTGGGGTTTTTTCTTTCCTTTTCTTTTCTGTTATTTTATTTCATTCTAACAATTGGGCACGATTACATGAGCCATTACACCGATCACAATTTTGAAAGCAAACAGGAAATTATATATAGTGATTCCTCTTTTTACAGCTTGCAGAGTAATTATAACCTAACCTAATCTCTTTCAGAAAATAAAGAATAAAAGACTTTGACATGACATTGACACAAACCATTAGCCTTGTTCTTCATTTGTTCACAAAAAGAAAACAAAATCTTACAGCTGTAAAAGAATGGTAAATCAGACTGGAATGAAAGCTAATAAAAGCCAATTGTATTATTAGTTTCTTTCTTATGGAATTCACATTTAATATACACTTATAAAGGAATTTATAATATTTTGCACTTATTGTTGTAAACACTGTACATCATACCTAATATATATACACCATTGGTGTATACATGTTAAGTATAATCACAGATGGCATTTATAATTTAATCAAGTTTCACTTGCATACATTGAGTTTTTGTTAGCCCAGCATGCTTTCTGCAATATCAGTGAATGTATTATTCCCTGTTTGTCATATATCATAAATGAATGATTCTTTCCTGGGAATGTGATGATTGAGTACACATCATTGACAAGCCTAAAGGTGGTTTTAACAAGTCTAGTGCTCCTATACGTCACTGTTGGGACAAGGTTCTTCTCACTCCAATATATATTGTTTCTTTGACACGACTTGCTTATGAAATGATTTTCTCTCACATAAAACCCACAGCATCATACCTTTCAATGGCAGATATAGATTAAGTGCGAAATACAGATGATATTTATTATTGAATGCTGTTTGAATTGTGCACATCAACTTATTGAGTTATTTTCATTAAAAAAAAACTTATAGCTATTCTTATTGCAAATGTTGTGCTTAGTTGAAGGTGAAATATAAAATATATATTTTAAAGAATTTATTTTGCTTTGGTGAGAATATATATATGTATATCTATTAGCAGAAATCTAACAAAACTATCCAACGAACAGGAACGTGAAACTCTGAGTATCAGTTTTTGTGATATTTCTGCTGCTTTTAATTAAAGCATATTACTCTACCTCTGGTATTTGAGTACTTTTTTTTTCCACCTTGTTCCACATTTATATGCTTACTCCGGTATATGTATATCTATCTTTGTATTAAGAATTACCATAAATATGAGAAAGAGCTCATCTTGTTTATTTATATTTCTGATTCTGATGACAAAATCCTAAACTTAGCAACTTTGGTTCCCTAAAATCAGAGTTGTGCATCAACATCTATATTTCTTAGAAACACTTTATTTATAACACTGTTTAATTTACAATAAGCTTTAAAACTCATCAATTGTAATTTCTTTCTTTTTCCTTTTTTTTTTTTGTATTTACACAATGTTTCACTTAATATAATTTGATTTACTTCAAGAACTTACAAATTATATATATATATATATATATATATATATATATATATATATATATATATATATATATATATAAATATAGGTATATATAATATAATGTACAATATATATAATTTAATATAAAGTGTATATATATCAATATAAATAATATAAATATATTACATGTATGTATGCAATCAATATATATATATATATATATATATATATATATATATATATATATATATATATATATATATATATATATATATATATATATATATATATAATGTATGTGAGTAGGAAGTCACATACCGTCACAGATATTGTCTTTTCAAGACAATTTATCATAAGAATTAAATTGCATAAATTCTAAATTTTCATAATAAACAAGTAAAGGAAAATAACACATCTGGTTCCAAATAACCATTGATGTAAATGAGTTCAGTGAAGAATCGAAATTGTTAAATAGACATCACTTCAAAAAAATAAAAAGTATGTAACCAATATTTCTAAAAATGATTCTAGGCAGAAGTAAAATTGCATAACAAGAGTTTCCCATCAATCAACTTACCGATTTCTCTAGTTAAGCAACGGTGTTCTAAGGAGTGTTTGCTTAAAGCTTGCATTCCAAATTCTGAATTTTTGAAAAATTGTTT